>NW_005843055.1:139369-146275 GCF_000455745.1 Alligator sinensis
CTTCCATCGGCAGTGCTAGTCAGCGTAGCACTGCTAAGCCTATAAGGATGCTGCAGCTTTTTCCTCCCAAGGTGGAGAACTTTGCTTTTTTTCGGTATTAAACACCATCAGGTTCTCGTCCGCCCATTTCATGAGCCTGTCCAGGTCAGCCTGTATCGCCCTCCTGTCCTCAGGTGCGGATGCTTTGCCCCACAGTTTGGTATCGTTGGCAAACTTGGCCAGTCTGCTTCTGACTCCAATGTCCACATCATTAATGAAGATGTTGAACAATACAGGTCCAAGGACAGAGCCTTGGGGGACCCCCCTGGTCACAGGGCACCATGACGATTGACTTCCATCAACCACCACCCTCTGGGTCTGACCACGGAGCCAATTCCCCAGCCAGCAGATCGTGGTGGTACCAAGACTGCAGTTGGCCAGTTTTGCCAAGAGGTGATCATGGGATATATGACATCAATTTCCTCTCCCTTGTCCAGGTGATAGGTCACCTGGTTGTAAAAGGAAATAAGATTGGTCAAGCAAGACCTACCTGCAACAAACCCGTGCTGGCTATCCCTCAGGATGTTGCCGTCGGCCAGTCTGTTAAGAATGGCCTCTTTAATAATCTTTTCTAAGACCTTGCCCGGGATAGAAGTCAGGCTGATGGGCCTGTAGTTTGCTGGATCTGCTTTCCTCCCTTTCTTGAAGATAGGCACCACATTGGCCTTCTTCCAGTCTTTGGACCTGGTACTGGCAACGGGGGATGACCTTATCAGTGACCTAATGATCAAAGGGAAGCTGGGTGACAGTGACCATGAGCCGATCACCTTCACCATCCACCATAAAGCTGGCAAGTCAGTCAACAATACAGAAGTCCTTGACTTCAGGAAAGCTGACTTTGACAAGCTCAGGAGGCTTGTCAGGGAGGCCCTAAAGGGCCTCAGCCCAAAGGGGAGGAGAGCTCAGGATGAGTGGTTGCTCCTCAAGGGAGCGATCCTCGATGTACAAGCAAAGTCTATCCCATCTCAGAAGAAAGGCAGCAAAAGGGCACAGCAGCCCCCCTGGCTCTCCAGGGACCTAGCAGACCTCCTGCATCTAAAAACAAAGGCCTACAATGGATGGAGGATGGGATCCACCTCCAAGGAGGAATAATCTGCACTGGTCCGGTCCTGCAGGGAGCAAAGCAGGAAAGTCAAGGCTGTAATAGAACTCCAACTGGCTATAAGTATCAAGGACAATAAAAAGTCCTTTTGTAGGTATGTGGGGAGCCGGAGGAAAAACAAGGGCAACATTGGACCCCTGCTGAAGCAGATGGGACAACTGACAACTGACACCCAGGAAAGAGCCAACTTGCTAAATGGGTACTTTGCATTGGTCTTTTACCAGTCCCAAGGGATACCCCTGCCCATTACAGGACAGGAAGGCCTGGGTGAGAGAGATTCCTTACCTTCCATCAATGTTGACCTTGTGAAGGAACACCCTGAGAGGCTGGATACCTTCAACTTAGCCGGCCCTGACAGCTTACACCTCTGGATACTCATAGAGCTGGCAGACATCATAGCCCAGCCCCTGGCACGGATCTTCGAGAGCTCCTGGTGCTCCGGTGAAGTGCTCAAAGATTGGAAGAAGGCCAATGTGGTGCTTATCTTCAAGAAAGGGAGGAAAGTGGATCCAGCAAACTACAGGCCCATCAGCTTGACCTCTATCTCGGGGAAGGTCTTAGAAAAGATGATCAAAGAGGCCATTCTCAACAGACTGGCCGATGGCAACATTCTGAGGGATAGCCAGCACGGGTTTGTTGCAGGTAGCTCTTGCTTGACCAATCTCATTTCCTTTTATGAGCAGGTGACCTATCACCTGGACAAGGGAGAAGAGATTGATGTCATATATCTTGACTTTAAAAAAGCCTTGGATCTGGTATCCCATGATCACCTCTTGGCAAAACTGGCCACCTGCGGCCTCGGCTTCTCCACGACCTGCTGGCTGGGGAATTGGCTCCGTGGTCGGACCCAGAGGGTGGTGGTTGATGAAAGTCAATCATCGTGGTGCACTGTGACTAGTGGGTTCCCTCAAGGCTCTGTCCTTGGGCCTATACTATTCAACATCTTCATTAATGATGTGGACATTGGAGTCAGAAGCGGACTGGCCAAGTTCGCTGACGACACCAAATTGTGGGGTAAAGCGTCCACACCGAAGGACAGGAGGGCAATCCAGTTTGACCTTAACAGGCTCAAGAAACGGGTGGATGAGAACCTGATGGTGTTTAACAGAAAGAAATGCAAGGTTCTCCACCTTGGGAGGAAAAACCTGCAGCATGCTTATAGGCTCGGCAGTGCTACGCTGGCTAGCACTTCAGACAAAAGGGACTTGGGAGTCATGATTGACCACAAGATGAACATGAGCCTTCAGTGTGATGCTTCGGCCAGTAAAGTAAGAAAAACGCTGGCTTGCATCCATAGATGCTTCTCAAGCAAATCCTAGGACGTCATTTTCCCACTGTACTCGGCCTTGGTGAGGCTGCAGCTGGAGTACTGCGTCCAGGTTTGGGCTCCACAAATAAAAAAAGATGTGGAGAAGCTTGAGAGAGTCCAGAGAAGAGCCACGCGCGTGATCAGAGGTCAGGAAAATGGATCTTACAATGAGAGGCTGAGAGCTATGGGACTCTTCAGCCTGGAAAAGCACTGGCTCATGGTTGATCTGGTGGCTTCCTAAAAGTTTATAAGGGGTGTTCACCAGGATCTGGGGGAACGTCTGTTCACCAGAGCGCCCCAGGGGATGACAAGGTCAAATGGTCACAAACTCCTCTGTGACTGATTCAGGCTGGACATAAGGAACAACTACTCTCCGAGCCCCCAAGGTTTGGAATAGACTGCCGCCAGAGGTGGTTCAAGTACCTACATTGAATGCCTTCAAGAGACATTTGGATGTCTATCTTGCTGGGATCCTATGACCTCTTTGGGCAGGGGGCTGGACTCGATGATCTTCCGAGGTCCCTTTCAGCCCTAATGTCTATGCCTATGAAAACCAGGAAATCTGTGGTTTTCTCGGTTTTTCCATGGGAAATGGAAAACCTGGATACCTGCTGATTAGCACCCACTCATGCGACTTCCATGATGTAATCATTATGTGATCCTATCAGAGTGCTGGCTGTGGTACCAATCATTCATTGGTTTGCACTCAAGTCAAATAGCATCCCAGGAAATCGTACAAGAGCAAGATACTCTCCTTACTACGACTAAATGTCACATGACTGAAAGCTGAAGACACGTCATCTCAATTCATTAAAACTCTCTCTGGGCCTCTATCATCTCTTAAGCTGTGACATGTAATACTGCTGAAGAGAAATGGGTTCACCTCAAAGGAGCCATCTATCAAACTGCCTTGGACTCTTGTGGTACCTTGCATCGCAGCTTAAATGATTGGTTTGATGAGAACTCATCTGAAATGATCCCACTCATAGAAAAGAGATAGTCAGCTCTTCTGAAATATGTGTGACCTTAGCCACTGCAACTGGCAGGCTCTTCGAGAAATCTGGCAAAAGGTCAAATGTACAGTGAGGCGGTGTGCCAATGATTATTGACCACAACTGTGCAAAAGTATCCAAAAAGATGACTGAGGTCATGTGCAAGCAGCTTATGGTGGCATCAGGAAAGTTCTTGGGCCTGTTCTGAGGAAGACCACCCCTTTAAAATCCTCCGCAGGCAAAGTCATCAATGACCACAATAAGCAGATGGACTGATGGGCTGAACATTACTCAGAACTCTACCCTCATGAAAATGTGGTCAGTGACTTCATTCTCAATGTACTTGCAGACCTCTCAACCCTGACAGTGCTTGACCACGATCCTACCATACACGTAGTAGAAAAAGCCATTGATCAGCTTGTTTGTCATAAAGCCCCTGGTGTAGACTGCATACTGGCTGGAGATAAGTGCAGGAAATCCATCCTCCTCTTCCACCTGCATGAATTAGTAGGTCGGTATTGAAAAGAAGGTGAAGTTCCTCAAGACAGGAAGGAAGCAAGCATAGTCACTCCATGCAGAAACAAAGGTGATAGGAGTGACTGCAGTAACTATCATGGTATATCCTTACTTTGCAGCATTGGGAAGCTGTTCACCAAAGTCACCCTGCTTCAACTGCAGACCCTGGCAGACAGAGTTTACCGTGAGTCTCAATGTGATTTCAGATGTTGTAGATCAACGATGGATATGATATTCTCCTTGAGACAGCTACAAGAAAAGTGCTGTAAACAAAGGAAATCTTTGTACATAGCATTTCTCAATCTCACCAAAACTTTTGATCTTGTCAGCAGAGATGGTTTGTTCATATCCTGAAGAAGATTGGCTGGCCCCCTAAGCTCCTGAGCATCATCAAGTCCTTCCACATCAGTATGCATGGAACAGTGCTGCTTGATGGGTCACATTTGGAAGAATACGAAATCAAGAGGGGTGTCAAACAGGGCTGTGTCCTAGCTCCGACACTTTTTGGCATTTTCTTCACTGTCCTGCTCAAATATGCATTCAGTGTCTGTTCAGAAGGAGTATAACTTCAGACCAGATCCAACGGGAAATTCTTTGACCTTGTTCATCTCAAACAGAAAATGAAATCCTGAGACGTTCTTGTCAGTGAAATGATGCCGTAATTGTTAGTCATTCAGAAGCAGGACTGAAAAGTCTCATGGATCGCTTTTCTCGTACTTGTGATGATTTCAGTCTGACCACTAGCCTGAAGAAGACAGTAGTCATGGGTCAAGAAACTGACCGCCCTCTTTAAGTTAGAATAAATGATGAAAGCCTGGAAGTGGTTAAAAAATTCACTTACTTGGGCTCCACTATCTCACTAAATCTTGGCTTGGAAGCCAAAATTAATGCTTGCATTGGAAAGGCAAGCAACACTTTGGCTAACCTTAAAAAGAGAGTTTGGAAAAACAGAGCACTCACTCTGCCAACAAAGATGTCTGTCTTCAGTGCTTGCATACTTAGCTCTCTATTGTATGAAAGGCAGTGAAACATGGACTCCTTATGCTAAGCCAAGATACTCAGTATGTCTGTGTGCCTGAGACAAAGACCCCTCCATTGGTTTGAACATGTGAATCGTATGCGTGATGGCCAAATCGCCAGGGACTTTGTGGTGAGCTGGCCAGTCTGTGGTCACTGGCAAACATCAGCAGATAGAGAAGAGGCATCAGAGGGAGGCGAGACAAGATGGTACTTGGCATGCCAGCACAAGCTCACCCAAGTTTGTATGTGCAACGTGCCAGAGGGTCTGCTCATCATGCATTGGACTCTTCAGCCACTCAAGAAGCTGTGGTGGTTCCTGGTAAGCCACTGAAGGTGCAATTTCCATGGTTTCCTGAGACCAATGGCTGCCAATGATGAGTCTTATGCTCGGTCCTTAGCTCCTGTCATCATGGTGTTCCAGATACTGAGCGTGTCTGAGGCCTGCACAGGCCCCACAGTGCTGTCACAGGAGGAGCCACAGGAGAAGCAGGGAGTTGATTCCAGCTCTTGTGAGGTTGAGTGAGCACCTGCCCCAGTGCAGCCTGGGTGCTGGGGTCCAGGGAGATGCACAGGGATGCGATGGGCCAGGCTGCAGCTACCAGGGGGACTGGGGTGGGATGGGAGCTGGCTGTGCCCTGAGAGCAGGCCCATGTGTTGTTGGACTCAGTCTCTGCAGCTAGCCTGGGCTCTTCTGGCCACACCGTGTGGCACATTGGCCATGCAGCACACCAACCCTAGCAGGTGAGGTAGGGGCCGTCTTGGCCTGAAGTTGGGTTAGTGCTGAGCAAAGCCCTGACCACTGCAGGTGATGTGGGAGGCCAAGATGCTGAAGGAGGTGCTGGGGCTCCAGGTTCATGAGGTCTTTGTCAGCTACCTGCCCCTGAGCCACGTTGCTGCACAGCTCTTCGACCTCTGGCTGCCCATGTGCGTGGGGGGCACCACCTTCTTCGCCCAGCCCAACGCCCTGAAGGTAATGGGGACCCGGCTGCGGGTGGTGGTGGGAGGGTGCAGGGGGTGGTGGGCACAGAGTCAGCAGCCCCTGTCGGACCTCCCAGTTGATCCCTGCCCAGTCAGGGCCCCCAAGGCCAAGGGCTGCAGTCTCAGCAGCAGCTCTGGGGAGATGACCTGCTGCTGCCTGGGATGTCTCTCTTACTTCTTCCCTCTCCTCTCCCCCACTCCCCAGTTATCTTCCATCACTCCTGCCCTCCTCCAGGTCTGGCCCTGCCCCCAGGACTCAAAGGTCCCACATGAACTGTGCCAGACAAACTGCATTGGAAGCTCAGGTGGGATGATCTAGGAGATCCCTTCCCCCATGAGGTTGGAGCTGCTGGTTTCTTGGGCTGGCCAGGAGTCTGGGGGGCAGCATGTGATGTGCCCTCCTGCCTTGCCATGCAGCCTCCTACCCCAGTCCCTATCTTTCATCCTGCCAGTGCCCCTGCGAGTGTGAGGGTCTCCCCAGACTCAGGGCTTTGCAGCTCCATGTAGCAGCTCTAGGCCAGAGGGTCCAGCATCCTGCCTTCGCTGGCAGCCATTTGTTGTCCAAGGAGTCTGCAGGGGCGCAAGCAGCTGAAGCCTTCCTGGGGGAAATTCCTTCCTGGCTTCTGCAACCACCCACGGGAGCCCTGATGCCCCTGCAGACAGTGCTTCTCTTCCAGCCCTTGCACAAGGATAGCACCTAGTCCAAGCTCCGTGCCATGCACTGGTTATTGCTCCCAGTTCTCTGCCACTACCCCTGCCAAAGCTGCACTATATCCTTCCTGAAGCCGTTCAGAGCCTTGCCCAGCCCCCCTCTGTTCAAGCCCCATTCCAAAGCAACACTTCTCTGATCACTAGAAAACGTCTTCCTCTCTTCATGTTCAATTTGTTTCTGACCAGTTTGTACTTGTTCCCCCCTGAGCCTGTGCTGCTCTTTCACTATCTGACTCTTT
>NW_005843055.1:146306-148081 GCF_000455745.1 Alligator sinensis
CCACCCAGCAGTTCAGAGCCGATCACGTCCCCCAACCTTCATGCTGTTGGGTGGAAAAGCTGAGCTCTGTTCACTTCTGCTTGGACAGGTTCTCTCTCCCACTGCCTGTCCTGGGAACTCTTCGCCACCCTTGGGCCAGGCTAAAGGCCCTGGACCTGAACACGGGTGACAGAACTGCAGGCTGTTCTCAATGGGGTTTTCTTGTTTTGGACTGATTCCTCCTCCTGTCTGCTAAAATAGCCCTCCAGCACACCCTGGCATTGCACTGGCCCTTTTCTTGGCCACATCACCCACAGCCATGCACAGCTCCCCATCCAGCCCAGTCCCTCTCCTCCTCCATGGCCTCTGCTCTGTGTTGTCTGCACGCACGTCTGCATGAAGAGGAAAACTTCTTCACTGTTGGAAAAGGGGGCAGGGGAACAGATGCTCAGGGAAGCTGTGGGCTCTGCACCACTGCAGGTGTTCAAGAAGAGGCTGGATAAGCCCTGGGCAGGGATGATCTAGGAGGAGCAGTGCCTGGAGTCAGCTGTGATGAGCAACAGTTGGCAGCCTACACACATCACTTGGGGATCACGGGAAGGACTCTGCAGCCCAGAGCATGCAGAAGTCAGAGAGGATGGTGCCGAGCTTCTGGAGAATGAAGCAGGGCTCCACACCCAGGTTGGATATGGAAAGAGAAGTGCATGGAGGGGCTGGGAGGACAGAAAGGGGAGTCCTGGGTCTCCAATTAGAAGTTGTGAGGGGCAGATTCTGGTTGCTGCTCCCAGGCTGTGGGGAAGAGTGGGGGGTATGGTTGTCCCAGGCTTCTGGGTTTTGCTGTGGCACATGGGGCCAGGAAGGAATAGTTTCCTCTTTTGCTCTTGCTCTCAGTGTCAGGGTTTGGGGATTTTTTTTCTACTTTCTTTACAAGTTTTTTATGCTGGCTACAACCCAGGCTGGAGACTGTGCCTGGGATAGGCAAATGTTCCTTTTGGGAATTAAAAACCTGGAGGCTCCTGGCTAGAGGGTCTTGCCTCCCCACTCAGGCTCAGACCGATGGCCACATTTGGGTTCAGGAAGGAATTTGACTTTACAGTCAGGTTGCCCTGTATTCTGGGGGTTCTTGCCTTGCTCTGTAGTGGGGGATATGGCTCTCTTCCTTGGGTCCCTGGAGTGCGTTTCACAAGCTACTTCCTGTCCTAAGACAGGCAGGACATGGAGGGTGCCCTTGTGGCGGGCCAGTAGGGGGCGCTCCTGTGTTGAGCCGCCCATCTCCCTGCGCCGCCCACCTTCCCAGCTCCGAGTGCCTCCCTGGGGTGCCTCCCGTCCGGCCGACCCCTTCCCTGGAGCACACCCGCTAGCCTGGGGTTCCCGCTGCCACCATCCAAGGCTCTGGACTCACTTCTGGCTCTGTGCACCTTGGAAAACACAGGCCTGATCGTCCAATGGGTGCTAGACCCAGTACAAGCACTTGGGGCACTTCCCCAAGTCAGGGGCTGATTAGGAAGCCTCCCTTAGTCCACAGACCTAAGGGGCCTCCTTGGCATAATTTAGACCCACCCTCAATAAGTCTCCCACACCGGTCACAAAGGAGAACTGTATTGATTACAGGGGTAGGGCGGAAATAGGGTAAAAGGTAGAGCAGTATCAGAGGAATATCAGAGGAATCCCATAGAGCAAACCAGGGTGGCTGAGGTAGCCGTTTGATCTCGCATCTGAGTTACTGTAAGCTAAATATCTAGTCGGATCTCGAGTAGCTTACTCACACGCATCATCCAGAGGTGGTTGGAGTTTCC
>NW_005843055.1:148484-155607 GCF_000455745.1 Alligator sinensis
AGTTCCTAAGTTGGGTGTTGTGATGTGTATGTATGTATATGCTTGGTATACTTGGGATACCTGGGGAAAGGTTAAGGTAAGAAAGTAAAAGTGTAAGAATTTAAAGTTACCAGGACTGGGATTAGACTTCAGGGGCCTGGGCTGAAGAACTGAGGTTTGGGAGTAATTTAGGTTAATTGATCGTAATTGATTAAAAGACAACACCCAAAGCTTGCAGATCAGGGAAGCATGCTGGCACAGAGACTGGGTCTGGAGCCAGAACTATGGGGGAAGCTGAAAAGGTAGATGGGGAGAGGGTAAAAAGGGACTAAGGGAAAGTGTGGGTGTTAAAGAGGGGCTCTGGGTGTGGGGGAGCCAGAGGATGGCTCCAGGGCAGCTAGAGGAGTCTGGGAAGCTGCAGGAGCAGGGAAGCCTGAAAACAGAGAGACGGACAGCAGAAAATTACATAGATTTCATAGACATCAGGGCTGGAAGGGACCTCGGAAGATCATCGAGTCCAGCCCCCCGCCCAAAGGGCAGGAAGTCAGCTGGGGTCATAGGATCCCAGCAAGATAAGCATCCAGTTTCATCTTGAAGGTGTTCAATGAAGGCGCTGGAACCACCTCTGGTGGCAGGCTGTTCCAGACCTTGGGGGCTCGGACAGTAAAGAAGTTCTTCCTTATGTCCAGCCTGAAACGATCTTGAAGTAGTTTGTGACCATTCGACCTCGTCATCCCTTGGGGCGCTCTGGTGAACAAACGTTCCCCCAGATACTGGTGGTCACCCCTGATAAACTTGTAGGTGGCCATCAGATCACCCCTAAGCCTGCGCTTTTTCAGGCTAAAGAGCCCCACGGCTCTCAGCCTGTCATCGTAGGGTCTGCTTCCCTGACCTCTGATCATGCGCGTGGCTCTTCTCTGGACTCTCTCAAGCTTCTCCACATCCTTTTTGAATTGAAGTTTGGAGAAGTTTGGAGCCCAAAACTGGACACAGTACTCCAGCTGCGGCCTCACTAAGGCCGAGTACAGGGGGAGAATGACGTCCCGGGACGTCATTCTTGAAGGGTGATGCAGCACTCAGTCTGAAGAGCCCCCAGTAGGAATTTAAGCTTGCTCAATCTGCAGTATAGCCCTCCAGTCTATGCCTTTCCTGTTGTTCTGAGAATACAAAAAGCACAATCCAGTCTACAATGTGCACTTCCTATAGTGGTACCTGGCAGCAGCACTATAATGTAGCATTGTTTTTTTGAGGTTGGTAAGTGAACAAAAACATGGTATTGGCCATCCAAATATTTTGTGTACTCACTACGTGGTATCACTTTAAAGGTTCAAGTATTCATGCACCAATAGAAAAAATAGAGATTTGCATCACATGCACTATAAAGAAGTTACATAGGAGCCCTGAGGATGCCACCAGGAGCCACATCTCAAAAAGTCCTTATGTACAGGTAAGACCCTAGTACCTAAGTAAATAAATTTAAATATGGATCAGCAAACAGATCTCTCAGTTTTCCTTATTTGCTAGTATAACTTTCAAATGTGATGGAATGATATGATAGTAACCCCACATTCTGCTGATGTTAATATTTTTCTTCAACAGCATGTGGCAAATAATGGCATCTGTTTAAAGATGTACTCCTTGAGAATGCCATGTTATGCTTTTGAAACCTGTTTCCAATAAGACGCAGCATAAACCTAACCATGACCCACTGACTCCCTGTTTACACCAGCAATTTATTGGGAATGTCCGTTTCAACTTACACAGTTATGACAAGAACATGAAGATAAAGGGCATGCAGACGTATCATGCATCTTATTACCACTTGCCTTGGAATGCTAGTGCAAGCTATGCTGACCTTTCCAGAGTTTCAAATGAAGCTAGCCTGTCACATGTGGACTGAGGAATATGGGTTAAAAAAAGTCTTAACACTGACTTTATTGTAAAGCATGTATTGTAAATGTAGGACTGCATTTTCAGTTGTTTTGTCTAACTGAATTGAAATGCTGTAAAAGTGGATTCATGATCCATACTGTCATATATTTAATGCACAGTAGTTCTAAAGAGAAATTGAACAAAACATTGGAGAACAGCAACTACAAGCTGTTTTTTCTGTAAGAATTTGAAATGTGGTAACATCCTAGAAATATTACTACTTCTTAAGTCAAACAAGATTTCTTCTTTTTGGAATCTCTCTCCCAGCTTGTGATGTGGTTGTCTTTTTGTTATTGTTAATGAGTATTTTCATTTATCATGTATACGGATTCTGTCTGATGTATCTGTACTTGTCATTACTGGGATGTCAAAGACTGCTGTATCCCTATGAGTTATATTGTCCAGAGGTGGTTGCTGGCAGGGCCTCTGGGGTGGATAGGTGATGCGAAGCTGGTCTGGTCTGCATGTAAATGGCATTCCCACTGGGTCTGTCTTCACTGCCCCTTTTTATTGGGGCAGACTGTACGTGACCCTAGTGACAGGAGGCATGCCCAGGCAAGGGTCAGCCCCTGATGTACTGAGCATGTGTGCTACATGCAGGCATGTGCAGTTTTGCGTGTCTGTAATGGTGGGGTACAATGGTAGAGTTGCTGGTTCTGCAGGGTCTTTTGTTTTTCAAATGCTGGGTTCTTGTCTCTGTTCCTGGGTGAGGTCCGCGGTTCCTGGATGAATCAATGCGAGGTGATGGCTGGCCTGGTCGTTACAGGCCATTCAGTAGAGGCCTGCTCACATTGTATTTCAGTCATTCTCAATCATTCTCATTCATCAGGGAACCAATTTACATGGGAGGGGTACAATGAATCATATTATTGCAACATGGGATGCCCAGGCAGAGGACAGAAGATGGAGGCTTGACATATAAAATGGAAACTTGACATGACTTTGGTTCACTTAAAAACAGGCCTAAACCATATAATATCCATATGAAACAATAAAAATCAATACGCAAATGATAATAATACAATATACAAGAGTAAAAATTAATACAAACCTAATAATTATGCAATATAAAACAGTGGCTATCCAAAACCAAAAACTTGCTAGCAAAATAAAAATGTTCAAAGCTTATCCTAAGTTTGAGCTCACTTATACTTATCTATAGGGAACAGAGAGGGAGAGAAAAGTCAGAAACGGTTGGGGAAGGGGAGGGAATGCATTTAAAAAAAAAAAAAAAAAAAAGAAAAACTGGGGGTTTTGCTACAATGCTCATCGAACCAGTCCTGATGTTTCTTTGTGGAGAAACCTAGAGATGCTTCACACACTTCCCCCACACACACACACACTCTTCCCACATGCACACACACACTTCCTGCACATTCGCACACATTTCACGTACACAAATTCCACAAGCAGCACTAGGGACTGCATCTTCCTCACCAAGGCATGCCCCACTCCCCCTCCCGACGGCTGCTGTGTCTGCTGCCTCTGCTGATCACAGGCGGAGAAAGGCTCTGACCAGCCCAGGGTCCATCCTGTGCCCCCATAATGTCCCCAGCTGGGGGGTTGGTGCTGCCCTCGTAGTGTGCTGGGGCGATGCTGGAGGGGCCCAGTCTGCCTGTGGCATGTCCCATGGCTCAGCACCTGCCTAGCAGCAGTCTCTGGAGTCAGCTTCCCTGCCCACCATGTCACCCCCACTTCTCTTAACCTGTCTGTACTGCACCCTACCTGTCCCCGTAAGGCCCACCTGCTGGACATCTCACACTAGCCCTGTCTGGACTTGCCCAGGGGTCAGTGCAGAGCTGCAGCCCCAGACAGGGCAGAGAGTGCAGAAGGGTCCGGCCCTTGCAGAGCACAGCTCCTCTCTGGCACCAGGATGGGGGTCTGCAGGGGAGGGGCACTGGCTTTGCCTGTGGGTGTGTGGGCTGCCAGGGCCCCCCAGCTGGGACCCCTTTCCTTTGACCCTGCTTGTTGTGCATGCCCAGGGCTCCCTGCTCCTCACGCTGAAGGAGGTGCACCCTACGTTCCTGTTCGCTGTGCCCCGTGTGTGGGAGAAGATGGAGGAGAAGCTCAAAGCCACCTTCAGCCAGTCGTCCCTGGTCAAGAGGAAGCTGGTGGAGTGGGCGCGGGGCATCGGGCTGCAGGCCAGCTACAGCCGCCTGGACGGGTGAGTAGGGGCAGGCAGGGGTACGGGGCGGGTAGATCCATCGGGGTGAGTGGGGAGGGCAGCACAGGAGGGTACAGGGCAGACAGGACATGCGTGTTGGGTCATAGGAGCCTGGTGGCACACAGCAGCCGTGTGAACATCTGATACAGGCTGTCACAGGTGTGGCCGAGCTCCCCCACGGCCACTCACCCGCTGCCGTGAGGGACCCAGTCAGCGAATGGTGCAGGTGCTCTGAGCCAGACCAGCTCCTTACTGGGATGCCAGGCACATGCTGAGGGTACAGGCCTGCCCTGCTCCCCCAACTCCTCCAAGAGCGTGGGCCTGCCTATCCCTCGGGGGTGGCACTGACCCAAAGCACCGCCATCCCCCTGGCTTAAAACTTCCTCCCCCAGGCCTCAGCTGGGCCTGGGCATGGTTCCTCCCCTGACTCTGGGAGCAGCTCCACTCAGCTTGAGCTGGTGGGGACTATTTGGTGTCCTCAAGTTCTGCGATGATCGCAGATGTCTTTGGGCCACCGTCAGGTGGATGGCCGGTGTTTCAGAAGTCCTCTAGGTCCGGCACTGGTCCAATGACTGGGGCTTTCCCAGCTTCCTGTCTGGGAGAGCCCATCCCGGCCCCAGCCCCAGCCCCAGCACAGGACTGCTTGTTCCCAGGGCTCCGAGCTGAGCCCCAACAGAGCAGCTGGGCCAAACCCATTTGCAGAGGTCCATGAGGCCTCCCACTGCAGAGCCATCCCTTAGGACCGTGCCTCTAGTCTGGGGGCTGCCAGCAGAGCTGGGAACATGGAGCTGAGGTCAGTGGCTGGGGGGGAGTGCCCCTGTGACAGCTGCAGGTGACTGCCTTGTGCTGCCCAGGGTCCCCAGTCCTGCCGGGCAGCTCAGACCACAGCAGCAGCATGGAAAGAGGTGGGCCTGGGGGCCGTTGTCCCCATGGACAGCTCCCAGCTCAGGACAGCTCTCGGCTCCTGGGCTGGCTGGAGCCACAGCCTGGCCCAGCCCAGCAGGGTTCCTTGCTTTGTGAGAGGCTGGATACCAGGTGCTGGGGGCACCTTGGGCAGGCAACATCCAGGGCAGATGATGCCAGCCTAGTGGCCCAGGACACCCCGGAAGTTTAGCAAAGTACCCACAACCCAGCCCTGTGGTCTGTTGCATCCTCAGCCCTGTTCTTCCTCCCCACAGGGATGGCTCTGTGCCCTGGGGCTTTGCCCTGGCCGAGCGCCTGGTGTTCAGGAAGGTGCGTGAGGAGCTGGGGCTGCAGCGCTGCACCCTGCTGATGACCGGGGCAGCGCCCATCTCCAAGGACACGCTGGAGTTCTTCATGAGCCTCCACCTGCCACTCCTTGATATGTTTGGCTTGAGCGAGACCAATGGGCCCTACAGCACCTGCACACCCCAGTCTTGTCGCATCCTCAGGTGGGACAAGGCCACAAGCTACAGGGGGAGGACTAGGGGCAGACACTGGGCAGAGGTGCAAGCCTGGGTGTGTAGGTCCTTGTGGGAAGCTAGTCACCTGAAAAGGGTGTGGGGATAGCAGGGGCTGGGGCATGGGGGTGGGGACCTGCTCCAGATGGGGGCACAGGTGACGGTGGTTCAGGACGGAGCACCTCAGGGGCTGCACAGTCACTCCCAGGTGGTGCATGTCCCTGGGAGCCCTGCCCCCTACAAAGCCTCCACTGCCACTGAGGGTGGAAGCATTGTCTCCAGCTGCGGGAAGGAGCTGCCAGGATGCAGGTCCCAAATCAAGGAGCCAGATGCAGAGGGCACCGGTGAACTGTGCTGCTGGGGCCGCCATGTCTTCATGGGCTACCTGGGCATGGAGGCCTTGACACGGGAGGCGCTGGATGAGGAGGGCTGGCTGCACACGGGGGACCTTGTGCGCCGTGACCCCGACGGCTTCCTCTACATCATGGGCAGGATCAAGGGTAAGAGCTGAAGCATGCTGGGGTGGTGGGGGGTGTGATGGGGTGGTGCAGGCCTGGGGGGCTGGAGGCTCCAGTGCAGATGGGATGGGAGGAGAAGCATTGCCCTGTTGTGTCCTGTCGCTGTTGTGTCCTGTCGCTGCCCCCTGCCACCCCCACCCTCACTGCTTTTTTCTTGGGGCTTTCCCTGCCATGGGCTTGCCCTTCCCACCCCTCCCGCCCTGTGACGCTGCGCTGGTTGCAGAGCTGGTCATCACAGTGGGTGGGAAGAACATCGCCCCGGTGCCCATCGAGGACGCAGTGAAGAGGGAGGTGCCGATCGTCAGCAACGCGATGCTGGTCGGCGACGGCAGGAAGTTCCTGTCCATGCTGCTCACTCTGAAGGTGGGGACATGTCTGCCCCCACTGTCCTGGTGGGATGGGTCCCACAGGCTGGGCCAAGGGCATTGTGTGGTGTGGACTCACTGGGCTGCCCATGGGGGTGTCAGGGGTGTAGCTGCTGCAGTGAAGGGCACCTCCTGGCCCCAGCCCACCGAGTGCAGCTGTAGCCCCTGGTCCTGGGTCGAGGCTAACATAATGTCCTGCACTGTTGTGTCTCTCCTGCACATGGGTAGTTATCACCCTGCCACAGTTGATGTCTCCTTCCTTCACCCTCGCCCAGTGTCTGGCCTGGGAGAGCCATGGCTGCCATGGAAGGATCTGTGCCCATGTTCCCACTCTCCCCACACCAGCTGCCCACCTGCCCCTTCATAGAATCATAGAAGTCGGGTGGGAAGAGACCTTGTAGTTCTCAAGTCCGACCCCCTGCCTGGGCAGGAGGAAAACTGGGCTCAGTTGACCCCAGTCAGGTAGGCATCAAGCCACTTTTAAAGACCCCCAGGGTAGGAGCCAGCACCACTTCCCTTGGAAGTTGGTTCCAGGTCCTAGCCGCCCTGACAGTGAAGTAGTTCTTACGGATGTCTAATCTGAACCTACTCTCCGACAACTTGTGGCCGCTATTCCTTGTTATCCCGGGGGGCGCTGGAGGAAACAAGGTCTCCCCCAAACCCTTCTGGTCCCCCCTAGTGAGTTTATAGATGGTCACCAGGTCCCCCCTCAGCCTTCTCTTGTGAAGGCTGAACAGGTTCAGG
>NW_005843055.1:156005-179562 GCF_000455745.1 Alligator sinensis
ATTTAAACAGGTTGCTTTTCACCCCATCGTCCAAATTGCTGATAAAGAAATTGAACAGTATGGGCCCAAGGACCGAGCCCTGGGGGACTCCGCTGCCCACTTCCCCCCAGGTCGAATATGACCCGTCCACCACCACCCTCTGAGTACGACCCTTCAGCCAATTTGCAATCCATCTGACTGTGTAGGCATCAATGCCCCAGTTGCCTAGTTTTTTAATGAGGATGGGGTGGTCAACCGTGTCAAAGGCCTTGCTGAAGTCCAGAAAGACTACATCCATGGAGACACCTGCATCCAATGCTTTTGTGACCTGATCGTAAAAGGCAATCAGGTTGGTCTGGCAGGACCTGCCCCTGATGAAACCGTGCTGGTTGCCCTTGAGCATCATCCCCGATGCTGGCCCATCACAAATGTGCTCCTTGATGATCTTCTCAAAGAGTTTCCCCAGGATTGAGGTAAGACTGACGGGCGTATAGTTGCCTGGGCCCTCCCTCCTCCCTTTTTTAAAGATGGGGGCCACATTGGCTATCTTCCAATCATGTGGCACCTGGCCCGAGCACCACGAATGCTTGTAAAGCTGTGCCAAGGCTTTATGTGACGGGTTCTCCCTCCTCCAGTGCAAGGTGGATCCGGAGTCGGGGGCACCCCTGGATGAGCTGAGCCCCGAGGCTGTGCAGTTCTGCCGGGAGGTGGGCAGCCGGGCCACACGGGTGTCGGAGGTGCTGAGCACGCGGGACCCGGCTGTGTACCAAGCTATCCAGTTGGGTGTGGAGCGGGTGAACCAGCATGCCCTGTCCCATGCTCACTACGTGCAGAAGTGGGCCCTGCTGCCCAGGGACTTCTCCATCACCGGTGGGGAGCTGGGTGAGTGCTGGGAACTGGGCCCCTGGGCCTGGTGTGGGAGCCCGAGAGAGGCTGGGGTTGGGGATGAGAGCTGGGACCTGGTGCTGACTGTTGCAGCCAGGAGGAGCTGGCTACACCCAGCCTGCCCCTATGGCCAGGGAGCCTGCCCAGCTTCCACCTGGAGGCTGCTCATCCTCCAGCTGCTCCAGGACCCTGTGAGCCTGCCAGCCCCCTCCCGCTCTGCCCCAGAGAGCCTTCCTCCAGCCAGGGGAGCTTAGGACTGAGAGCTGGGCTGGGCTGGGCTGGGCTGGGCTGGGCTGGGACCCCTTGTCTCCTTGGGGCTGACATGGGGAAAGGCCTAGCAGTCTCCTACACCAGAGCCTTGCTGGCTTTTGCTGGGCTTTACTGGTGGTTGCATGGGGCCAGGAAGGAGTTTTTCCCTTCTGGTGCTACACGGAGGCTGTGCCAGTGCCAGTGCCCACGCCTATGCCCTTGATAGGGCTTAAAGCTGGAGAAGAAAACAGAGCACAGGAAGCTCCTGCTCTTCTTCCCTCTCCCATTATGTTTGTTGGCTGGCCCCTCAGTCCCGTTCTGTCCCCTTGGTCCTGAGGACACATGCTGTGGTGGCAGGAAGCATTCAGCAGGCTGGGGCGAGGGGCACCCAGCACTTCAGGGCAGTGGCACAAAGCACTTCTAAAGCAATGGGGATCAAGAATAAGAGTGCAGGAGTGGAGACAGCTGTAGAACAAACTGCAGCCAGCTGGGGTCTCTGTGCTCCCTTCTTTGCATGTCCCCATGAGCCAGTGGGTTGTATAGTTTAACAGAACTGTGACAGGCAACTTTGAAGGCTGAATCTTTCTTTTAACTGGTAACACCAGTCTGACCCGTGACCCCAGTGTGACTGGTGACCCCCATTAAACCAGTGACCCCAGTCTAACTAGTGACCCTGTGATTTTTAGTGGCTCAGTTCCAGTTTTGGTTCAGTAGGACAGGAAAGACGATGGTGCATTTCCTATCAGGTTCAACCAGACTGGGCTCTTTGGTTCCAGTTTGACTTCCAGTTAAAGCAGGGAGTCAGGGGAACATCCCCCCAGGGGAGCTGTGGCCTCTCCGATGTTGGAAGTGTTCAAAGACAGGTTGGACAGCAACTGGGCAAGGATGTTGTGGGCTATAGATGGGCAAAATATGAGGCAGGGATGGAAAAGCAGATTTGCTGGGGGATGGAGACCAAAGCCCTGAGGCCCGTGGGAAGTGGGAGACCTGAAGGAAACACAAGGAGGAAGGAGCAACAGAGGGGACTTCTCATTCTTCCTGAGAAATCAGGGCAATTGACCAGCCATCTCTGGTGCCTGTACACGAATGCACAGATCCTGGGAAACAAGCAGGAAGAACAGGAAGTCCTTGCACAGTCACAGACCTCTGACATGATTGGAATAGCAGAGACTTGGTGGGAGCTCACATGACTGGGGCATGGTCATGGACGGGTACAAGCTGCTCATGAAGGACAGGCAGGGGAGAAAAGGAGGAGGGGTTGTGATGTGTGTAAAAGAGCAGTATGATTGCTCCAAGCTCCAGTATGAAACTGGAGACAGGGCTGTTGAGAGTCTCTGGGTTAGAGCCAGAGGGGAGAGAAACAAGGGTGATGTTGTGGTGGGTGTCTGCTGTAGACCATCAGACCAGGAGGAAGTGGTGGATGAGGCTTTCTTCAAACTGTTACTGGAAGTTTCCCTGTCATAGGCCCTGGTTCTCGTGGGGGACTTCAGTCCCCATGATGTCTGCTTGGAAGGCAATACAGCAATGTGCAGGCAATCCAGGAAGTTTTTGGAGTGTGCTGGGGACAACTTCTGTGGTGCAAGTGCTGGAGCGGCCAACTAGGGGCTGAGATCCTCTTGCCCTGATGCTCATAAACAGGGAAGAATTGGTGGGGAATGTATGGTAACTGGGGCAGCAGTGACTATGAGATGACTGAGTTCAGGATCTGGAGGAAAGGAAGGATGGAGAGGAGCAGAGTAAGGATGCTGGACTTCAGAAAAGCTGACTTCAACCCCCTCAGGGAACTTATGGGCACTATCCCTTGGGAGGCTGGTTTGAGAGGGAGAGGAGTCCAGGAGCGGTGGCTGTACTTTAAAGAAACCTTGCTGAGAGTGCAGGAAGACTAGCAGGTATGGCAGATGACCAGCTGGGCTTAGCAGAGAAGTCCTCAATCTGCTTAAACACATAAAGGAAGCTTACAGGAAATTGAAATTTCGACAAACAATTGGGGAGGTGTATGACAGCATTTGCTCCGACATTCAGGGATGAAGTCAGGGAGGCCAAACCACAACTGGAGTTGCAGATAGCAAGGGATGTGAAAGGTAACAAGAAGGGTTTCCTACAAGTATTTTGGTAGCAAGAGGAGGATCAGGGAAAGTGTGGGTCTCTTACAGAATGGGGGAAGCAACCTAGTGACAGAGGATGCAGAAAAAGCTGAAGTGCCCAATGCCTTTTTCACCTCAGTCTTCACAGGCAAGGGCAGGTCCTAGACTAGTGCAGTGGCCAGCACAGTTTGGGGAGGAGGTGAGCAGCCATCAGTGGAGAAAGAGCAGGTCAGGGACTATTTAGTAAAGCTGGATGTGTACATGTCACAGAGCACTGTGGTGCCCTGCTCCTAAAGAGGGGAAACTGCTAGGGAGAAAGCCCTAGCAGAGAATAAGGAGCCCGGCTGTTGGTTGCCAGGGCAACCAGAGGAAGTCAGCTGACCAGAAGGGGCAGGACCTGGCTCCCTTATAAACCCTAGGGGCTGGGGCCAGAGGCAGTTCCCTGCCGGCAGCCAAGGAGGAAGGAGCTCTCCCTCATGGAAGAGAGGAGCAACCTGGCTGAAGGTGCAGTGTCTGACATGGCTGAGGGATGGCGTGTTCCCTGGTAGGCTGGACTGTTGTTATGGCTGGGTGGCTTCTGTTTATGTTATAGCCAAGGGGCTTGTGTTTGTGTTGCTGTTTGTCACCGGTGGTTTGGGTGAGGCTATTAGGGCTTGGAGGAGGCCTCATAGGGGACCCACAGCAGTGTGGGAACCCCAGCACCAGCAAGGGCACAGCATTCAGGGTGCACAGACCCCAGCCCCAGAGAGGGACAGCTGAGAGGCCCCAGAGAAGGGGGCATTGCTGAGAGGCCCCAGTGAGGGTGTGGAGAAGCCCCGGAGAAGGGGGCAGCGTTACCGAGAAGCCCCAGAGAGGGGGCAGCATTGTGGAGAAGGCCCTGAGAGACAGCAGCATTGTGGAGAAGGCCCCGAGAGGGGGACAGCATTACAGAGAAGCCCCAGAGAGGAGGCAGCGTTATTGAGAAGGCCCAGAGAAGAGGGCACACAGTGAGATAGGGCCGGGGAGAGCCCTAGCGCTGGAGAGGGCGCAGATCAAAAGAGGTAGGGCCCAGAGAGGACAAGGGGCCAGATTATAATAAGGCTAGGACATAACAATTTCTATTCCATCGGCGAGGCGTGGGCTGTGGTGTAGGGGAGGAAACAGAGCCACAGGTAGTGCTCCCTGGCCTCAGGACAGTACAAGGGTGGCCTCCTGCTAATTAATATCAATTAACAGCAAGACATGGCAGACGAGAAGGCAGGCGGCTGCCCCAGGAAGAGGTGCGTGGGCCACATTTAGATTGGCCCAGAGCAGGTACCTGTTACAGTACAAGTCATAGGGCAGGATGGGATTCACCTGAGGGTGACCAATGAGGTTGCAGAGCCACTGGCCATCATCTTTGAAAACTCATGGTGATCTGGAGAAGTCCCAGATGATTAGAAAAGGGCAAATCTAGTGCCCATCTTTACAAAAGGGGAAAAAGGAGGATCCAGGGAACTACAGATCAGTCAGCTTCACCCCAGTTCCTGGAAAAATCACGGAGCAGATCCTCAAGGAATCCATTTCTAAGCACTTGGAGGAGAAGAAGGTGATCAGGAACAGTCAGCATGGATTCATCAGGGACAAGTCATGCCTGACCAACCTGACTGCCTTCTATGAAGAGGGCAATCCAGGCTGATCTTGACAGGATCAGGGAATGGGCGGACGAGAACCTGATGATCTTCAACGCTGAAAAATGCAAGGTTCTCCACCTTGGGAAGAAAAACCTGCAGCATCCTTATAGACTCAGCAGTGCTATGCTGGCTAGCACTACGGACAAAAGGGACTTGAGGGTCACGATTGACCCCAAGATGAACACGAGCCATCAATGTGATGCTGCAGCTAGTAAAGCGAGCAGAACGCTGGCTTGCAGCCATAGACGCTTCTCAAGCAAATCCCAGGACGTCATTCTCCCCCTGTACTTGTCCTTGGTGAGGCCGCAGCTGGAGTACTGCTTCTCCAGTGGAGAAGCTTGAGAGAGTGCAGAGAAGAACCATGGGCCCACTGCCGGCTCTGCACTGCTCCCAGGCAAGTGGGGACCCAGGATTTGGGGGACCCTGCCCCACCAGACAGAGACCGGTAAATACATATAGCCATTATGACCTCATTTATCTGGTCCAATGAAGGCCAGCAACTTTTGGCTGCCAGCCAACCAATGTGAAATGCATCCCTGGTTGCTGGGTAGACTGGCAGGATCTTTAGCCCCCTCCCAGTCATGCTGGCAGTGTAAACCCCTGACCCAGGCATGTGACGCCAGGCGGGTAGGCACAGGGAGCAGGCTCCCCTCCCTCAGGAATGTCTCCAGCTCAGGTTACCACTCAGGGTCACCTGAAGAGATGGGGCAGGGCAGTCTTCTCTCTGCAGGGACCTTGGTAACCAAATTGTCATGTAGCAGAGTCTGGGGACAGACAGAGATGGTATTCTGCCACCCCCTCTACCACCTTTTACTAGCAATAGCACATTAACCAATTAGGAGTCTTAAAGGCATTGCATAACATAAAGTAACATCAATCCTCATGGTAAATTGCGGGAGTGAAATAAACCTAGGGAATATCTTTAGCTACAGAAACACCATAATGTGGATAAGCACTACATAGTCTCATAGTTTCGTAAATGTTAGGGGCTGGAAGGGACCTGACAGACAATCAGGTGAAGCCCCACTGCACTTGGGAAGGAAAGACTGCTGGGGTCAGATAACTCCAGCAAGGTGGGCATCGAGACGTTTTTTGAAGATTGCCAGAGTGGATGACTGACCCACCTGTAGGGAGAGTCTGTTCCAAACCCTCAGCACTCAACTTGTGAAGAAGTGTTTCCTTATGTCCAGTCTGAAGTGATTTTTGATCAGTTTGTGCCCATTGTTTCTTGTCCTCCCCCGCAGGGCCTTGGTGAATAGATGGTCCCCCAAGCCCTTATGTATGCTCTTGATATTACTTTTAGGCTGCCACCAAGTCCCCCCAAGTCTTCTCTTCTCCAGGCTGAACAGTCCCAAGTCCTTCAGCCTCTCCTCATATGAGTCATGTGCCCAGTCCTTCTCAAATCCTGTGCCCAATTTTGGGCCCCCCAGTACATAAAAGATGTGGACAAGTTGGAGAGAGTCCAGTGGAGGGCAACAAAAATGGTTGGGGGGGCTGGAGGACATGACTTTTGAGGAGAGGCTGAGGGAACCAGGTTATTTAGTTTGAAGAAAAAAAGACTGAGGGGGGATTTAATAGCAGCCTTCGATTCCCTTCAAAGAGGGGTTCAAAAGAGGATGGAGCTGGACTGTTCTGAGTGGTGGCAGATGACAGGACAAGGAGCAATTGGCTCAAGTTTCAGCAAGGGAAGTTGAGGTTAGATATTAGGAAAAACTGTCTCACAAGGAGGGTGGTGAAGCACTGGAAAAGGGTCCCAAGAGAGGTGGTGGAGTCTCCATCCTTGGAGGTTTTGAAGACCCAACGACAGAAAGCCCTGGGTGAAATAATGTGGTTGGGGCTGGTCCGGCTTTGAGCAGGGGGTTGGATTAGATGTGACCTCCTGAGGTCCCTTCCATCCTCGTGTCCTATGATTCTAGAACTGATTCCTGTCCCTCCATGTCTTCTCCTCCTGCCATTTCTTTTTCTCACCATCCTACCATTTCACTTGGGAGGCCACTTAAATTGCCACATGTACATGTTGCCTTTGTCCTATAGATTTCATAGATTTCATAGACATCAGGGCTGGAAGGGACCTCGGAAGATCATCGAGTCCAGCCCCCTGCCCAAAGGGCAGGAAGTCAGCTGGGGTCATAGGATCCCAGCAAGATAAGCATCCAGTTTCATCTTGAAGGTGTTCAATGAAGGCGCTTGAACCACCTCCGGTGGCAGGCTGTTCCAGACCTTGGGGGCTCGGACAGTAAAGAAGTTCTTCCTTATGTCCAGCCTGAAACGATCTTGAAGTAGTTTGTGACCATTCGACCTCGTCATCCCTTGGGGCGCTCTGGTGAACAAACGTTCCCCCAGATGCTGGTGGTCACCCCTGATAAACTTGTAGGTGGCCATCAGATCACCCCTAAGCCTGCGCTTTTTCAGGCTAAAGAGCCCCAGGGCTCTCAGCCTGTCATCGTAGGGTCTGCTTCCCTGACCTCTGATCATGCACGTGGCTCTTCTCTGGACTCTCTCAAGCTTCTCCACATCCTTTTTGAATTGTGGAGCCCAAAACTGGAAAGTACTCCAGCTGTGGCCTCACTAAGGCCGAGTACAGGGGGAGAATGACGTCCCGGGATTTGCTTGAGAAGCATCTATGGATGCAAGCCAGCGTTTTGGTCGCTTTACTAGCCACCGCATCGCATTGCAGGCTCATGTTCATCTCGTGGTCAATGATGACCCCCAAGTCTCTTTCTTCCATAGTGCTAGCCAACATAGCACTGCCGAGCCTATAAGGATGCTGCGGGTTTTTTTTCCCAAGGTGGAGAACCTTGCATTTATCAGCGTTGAACACCATCAGATTCTCGTCCGCCCACTTGCTGAGCCTGTCCAGGTCAGCCTGGATAACCTGCCTGTCTTCTGGTGTGGATGCTTTGCCCCAAAGTTTGGTGTCATCGGCGAACTTGGCCAGTCCGCTTCTGACTCCAGTGTCCACATCATTAATGAAGATGTTGAACAGTATGGGTCCAAGGACAGAGCCTTGGGGGACCCCACTGGTCACAGGACACCACGATGAGTGACTTCCATCGATTACTACCCTCTGGGTCCGACCACGGAGCCAGTTTTTCAGCCAGTGGATCGTGGTGGACCCAAGGTGACAACTGGCCAGTTTCACCAAGAGGTGATCATGGGATACCAGATCGAAGGCTTTTTTGAAGTCAAGATATATGACATCAATCTCTTCTCCCTTGTCCAGGTGATAGGTCACCTGGTCGTAGAAGGAAATGAGATTGGTCAAGCAAGACCTACCCGCAACAAACCCGTGCTGGCTATCCCTTAAGATGTTGGCGTCGGCCAGTCCATTAAGGATGGCCTCTTTAATAAACTTTTCTAAGATCTTCCCCGGGATAGAAGTCAGGCTGATGGGCCTATAGTTAGCCGGATCCACTTTCCTCCCTTTCTTGAAGATAGGCACCACATTGGCCTTCTTCCAGTCTTCGGGCACTACACCAGAGCGCCAAGAGTTTTCAAAGATCCGTGCTAGAGGCTGGGCTATGATGCTCGCCAGCTCCTTGAGTACCCTGGGGTGAAGATTGTCAGGGCCAGCTGACTTGAAGGTATCCAGCTTCTCAAGATGTTCCTTCAGAAAGTCAGCATTAATGGAGGGCAGGGGATCACCCTCACCCGGACTTCCCGGCCCTGTAGCGGGCATGGGCGTCCCATGGGACTGATGAAAGACTGACGCAAAGTACCTATTTAATAGGTTAAAAGTATCCTCCTATTTTCTACTCTTCAGAAGAATAATAGTCCAAACCATCTCAAACCTCAAAGAAAAAATTGTGGTTGGTTTCAGTGTTGCTGGGAATCTGAGCATGTTCTGCCATGAATCTACTACTGATAGTTACAGCAGTGCTGGTATCCACTCAGAAAATGGTTTCTTTTCCCCCTCCAAACTGTGCAAGCATTTCTGGAAAACTAAAGTGATGCCATCAAATGCATGCACTGAAGTCAATTAAGAGATGTCAGAAAACTTGAAATTAGACTCAGGAGATAAAATGTTGGGCTGCCTCAGCCTCAGGTTTGCTGGTCATTACATTTTCCTCAGCATATTTGCCAAAACTCAGACTTTCCCAGAACTAAGTACAGATTTGGCCAAGGTTGGTTCTCCACCTCTTTATCATTACCTGAAAGAGAAAAAAGCCAAATACACAGAACTATGGGTTTGGTTTTGGAGTAGTGCAAAAAGTGCTTTTATAATTAAACGTTAGTGCATGAAGGTCTTTTTCATTTCTGACCGCAAATCTAAGTTTGAACAAGACCAGCCATGATGCTGTGTGGCAGAAAGCAACCTTTGTTTCTTCCTCAAAAAAACTCTGCTCTGTGACAATTGTGATTAGGATGGGCCCAGCAGAGGGTACATACCTTTACCCTGTCTCTTTGGGTAACCTGAGCTGGATACATTCCTGATGGAGGGGGGAAACCTGCTCCCTCTGCCTATGTGACTGGCATCACATACCTGGGTGAGGGGCTTCCTTCCTGATGGGCTAGAGTCTGCCCGGCAACTAGTGATGTATTTCAAATTGGTTGGCTGACAGCCAACAGGTGCTGACCTCCATTGGACCAGGTAAATGAGGTCACAAGGGCTATATAAGTTAAGCACTGCCTGACTTGGGGAGGCAGCAGCGACAAGGGATACTCAGGAACAAAGAAGAGCTGCACCATCTGAAACTGGCTCTGCCTCTCAAAACTCATGATCAAGGAATGGCTTTTCTCCCGAGGGGACCTCCACAAACCTCTTGGGGGGAATCCCCAACAGCCTCTGGATGACACTTGTGAGTAACCTAACTGAGATCCAACTAGATGTATAGCTTGCAGTAACTCAGATGTGAGATCAAATGCTACCACAGCCACAGGAGTTTGCTCGATGGGATTTCTCTGATATTGCTCTACCCTGTACCCTAGTCTAACCCTACCCTCTGTGACCAATAAAGTTCTCCTTTGTACCTAGTGTGGGAGACTTATTGAGGGGTGGGTTTCATTATGCCCAGGAGGCCCCTTGGGTCTGCGCACTAAGGGAGACTATCCTTTTTGGCACCTGACTTGGGGAAGTGCCCCCAGTTCTTGTATTGGGTCGAGTACCTGTAGGACTATTAGGCCTGTGTTTCCCTGAGGACACAGGACTCAGACAGTCCCTTCTTGGGGTGGTGGCAGCACGTTACCCCCGTTCTCTGTGGTGGGGCTCAAAATGGGGTCTGCCAGGGCTTGGGCACCCCTGGAGAGACATGTGGAGTCTGGAAGGTGGACGGGCGTAGTGAGGTGGGAGGCTCAATGCAAGAGCTCCCCCTACTGGCCGGCCACACCCACAAGCAAAACTTTTTTTCTCAAGCTCTCATTATTTCATGCCTTGACTACATAGCTTCCCCTTTCTTGCACAGCAGGATGGAGCTCCAGTTTTAACTGGTTTCTTAAGGCTCTACCTTATTGTAAATAATTGAAAATATTTACAATTATTATCAGTTGTAAAAACAAAGCAACACAAATTGCAACCAAACTGATGAGACTATGAGAGAGGTTGCCAATTATTTGGGCTGGATGGCTGCTGAAGCAGTTTCAGAGAGCTGTTGAGAGCTCACCTGGCCTGGCCTGGCAACAGGGTGGAGGAGCACAATTGGTTTTATCCAGCCTCAGGCTGTCCACCCTGCATCCAATGCCATGAGCAAGTGGGTGAGGTCTCTATGGAGACCGTCCTGGATCCCCATGGGCAGGGTGCATTAGACTGGGTGGATGGGATTGGGCCGTGGGCAGGTGGGGAGCAGTGTCTGGGAACAGGATGGGAGGGCAGGGATGAGGCCAGGGATGAGGGAGTTGCACTAGATGTGACCTCCTGAGGTCCCTCCCAACCCTCATTTTCTATGATTCTGTGATCTATGTTTTAGCTTGAACAGCAGCAGGCTCCAGCAATATTCAGGGCTTAGGAAAGGGATAGTCCCTACTTTTTGCTCAGCAGCCTAGTGCTCCTTTTATTTTCTTGAGCAAGTAACTGATTGCTGCTGGCACAATGAAGGTATTTGATATGATTAATCAAATATTTTAACTTTTAAAAGTGGCAGTCTCCCAAGTGTTCCAGACAGAAAATGCCATTGGTAAAAAAGTTAAAACATTAACATTGCAATCTCCACATTTTGGTTTAAACAGAAAAAAACAACAACTCTGTACCAAATATATTACTTGGGGATGGGTTGCGGGGGTGGGATTCATCTAACTGTTGTTCATGTAAGGTAAGCACAGAGAAATAATGGGAGTTAAATTACCCAGGAGTTTATAGCTTTGCCTATGTTATGTAAAAAAACTGGTCTTCAAACTAAAAGAACTTGAGTGTTTTGGAAACTATTTTATAAAATTAAGTGATTAAAACCACTGACTACTTTGGAAGTTAATTTTACCTAATTAATCAAAAATACTGTTAAAAATATGTTGAAAACATATACATCAAAAGTTCAAAAATGGAAAAAAACCAAACAAATTAGACGAATGCATAAAACACATAATTAGGAAGTTTTTATTTTTACTTAAGCCATTTTCAGTAGTATCGCAGGAAAGTCTGTGCCACCTATACAAAAACGTCTTAATAATTAATCAGATAAGGCTGGAAGGTATCATGCCTAGTAAAACACTGGAACAGGCTCCCCAGAGAGGTTGTGGAGTCTCCATCCTTGCAGGTTTGAAGACTCGGGTAGACAAAGCCCTGGTTGGGATGATGTAGCTGGGGCTGGTCCTGCTTTGATCAGGGGGTTGGACTAGATGTGACCTCCTGAGCTCCCTCCTAACCTTCATTGTCTAGGATTCTATGAAAATATGGGGCAGGGAGGGAATTTCCCCCCACTTGCTGCTACACGTCTGAGGGGGTTTAAGCTTACCCCAGAGGCACCGGGTGCTGGGTGCAGCCCAGGCCAGGATGGAGATGGGGCTGAGCCAATGCTCCTCTGGGACCAACCCACAGGGTCCTGGCTAGAGGGTTGGCCCCTGTGCTCAGGCTCAGACTGATGCTGCACTGGGAGCAGGGAGGGATTTCAAACTGGTCCAGACTGGGAGGTTTTGCCTTCCACTGCCGCAGGGGCATGACCTGGGCCTGGGGTCTCTGGGGCATCCATGACCCCCTTGGCAGCAGCACATTGGCCCATGACTCTCCCTGCTGCCCTGGGGGCAGCGGCGGGGGCGATGCCTGGGGCTGTCAGGGTGACAGTGTTATGCAGCTCTGAGCTTGGACACGGGGTTTGTTTGGGATGGTTTGGACAGGGCTGGTCCTGCCTTGGGTTGGACTTGGACTGGATGCGACTCCCTTGGGCCTGCAGCTATGAGTCTCAGCAGCCCTGATCCAGAACAGCTGAGCTGCCCATGGTGGCAGGCCCAGAGCTGGGCCAGTTGGAGGGAAGGGGCACGGGGAGTGGGCCGGGCTGGGCCAGGTGGAGGTTGGGGGCACAGGGCCAGGTGGGGCTCAGGTGGAGGTAGCTGGCCTGGCCCTGATGCTCTCCCTCTGCTTGGTGGCAGGTCCCACGGCCAAGGTGAAGCGACAAGCAGTGCTGAGCACCTACAAGGATGTGATTGGTGGCTGCTACCAGGACTAGTGCCCACACCCACGGTCTGCCCCCTGCCAGAGGTCCAGGCCTGGCGCCACTCTACCCTGGGGAGACCTGTGCCTGGCCTGGCCCGGCCCTTCCTCTTGGTGAGAGCAGGGACAATAAACCCTGGGGAGAAGCAGTGCTGTAGTCTGGGCTCCTTGGGGATGTGGGGGAGGAGGGTCTGTCCCATCCCAGGGGGCCCTGGGCAGCAGGCAGGAGCTTGGGCAAGGGGGGCTTATAGTTTCATAGTTTCATAGTTTTAGGGTCGGGAGGGACCTAATAGATCTTCTAGCCCGACCCCCCGCCAGGGCGGGAGAACAACAAAAAACCCTAAACAAAAACCGGGACTCAAATGAGTCCAGCCAGGTAGGCATCCAGCCTCTTCTTAAAGACCCCCAGGGTAGGGGCCAGCACCACCTCCCTTGGAAGTTGGTTCCAGCTCCTAGCCGCCCTAACTGTGAAGTAGTTTTTTCGGATGTCCAATCTGTACCTCCTCTCCATCAACTTGTGCCCATTACTCCTTGTTATGCCAGCGGGGGCTAGGGGAAACAGCGTCTCCCCCAAACCCTTCTGGTTCCCCCTAGTGAGTTTATAGACGGTCACCAGGTCCCCCCTCAGCCTTCTCTTGTGGAGGCTGAATAGGTTCAAGTCCCGCAGTCTCTCACTGTAGGGTCTGCCCTGTTGTCCCCGGATCATGCGGGTGGCCCTCCTCTGGACCCTCTCCATGTTGTCCACATCCCTCCTGAAATGGGGCGCACAGAACTGGACACAATACTCCAGCTGCGGCCTGACCAGCGTCGCATAGAGGGGGAGGATCACCTCCCTGGCTCTACTCGAGATGCACCTGTGGATGCACGACAAGGTCCGGTTAGCCCTGCCAACCATGACCTCGCATTGTCGGCCCATGTTCATCTTGGAGTCAATAATGACACCAAGATCCCTTTCCGCCTCCGTGCTCTCAAGTAGGGAGCTCCCCATCGTATAAGTGTGCTGCTGGTTCCTACTACCCAAGTGCAGCACCCTGCACTTGTCCGTATTGAAACACATCCTGTTCCTGTTTGCCCACCCCTGTAACCTATCCAGATCCTTCTGCAATCTCTCTCTCCCTGCTAGCGTGCTCACCTCCCCCCAAATTTTGGTGTCATCAGCGAATTTAAACAGGTTGCTTTCCACCCCAACATCAAGATCGCTGATGAAGAAATTGAACAGCGCAGGCCCCAGGACCGAGCCCTGGGGGACTCCACTACCCACCTCCCCCCAAGTCGAGTATGATCCATCCACCACCACCCTCTGAGTGCGACCCTTCAGCCAATCTGCAATCCATCTGACTGTGTAGGCCTCCCTGCCACAGTCGCCTAGTTTATTAATTAGGATGGGGTGAGAGACGGTGTCAAAGGCCTTGCTGAAGTCCAGAAAGACTACATCCACCGCGACACCTGCGTCCAGGGGGTGGAGCTTTCTCAGGGGGTGGGGCCAGGGGCGGTCAGGGAGGGGGCAGGGCCGCTATGCCCTTGGGCATGTGGTGCTGCTCAGGAACTGGTGGCAGGGAGGAGTGACAGGCATGGGATCCAGTGGGGTGGGGTGGGGTGCCCTGCCCCTCATGCCAGCGAGCACGGGAGACTGCAGTGTGAAGCGACCGCGGCAGAAGCAAGTGTGAGGATCCCAGGTGGTGGCGGATGGAGTGAGCTGGACAGCTGGGTTTTCTGAGCTGAGGCCAAGGCCAGGGCCAGGAGGCCCTCTGGCCACCACTTACACTGCTCCCACCCCCCACCTGGCTCCGACAGTGGATGTGGCCTTGACCCCCTCCAACTGGCCTCAACCCCCCCAATTGTCCCCAAGTCTCCACCCCATCCTGGCCCCCCAGCCCTGAGCGCCCCCTTCTCCCAGCCCAGAGCATCCCCCATCTCTGCCCTGGCCTCCCCCTTGTAGGGTGACCACCCTCCCTAATTGGGCGGGACAGTCTCGGAATGAGATCATCATGTCCCAGTCCCAGGCTGCATGACTCCAGTACTGCATTTGTTCTGGATTCACAGCATCATGCAGGGATCCAGGAGATGGAGACCAAAGCCCTGAGGTCAGTGGGGAAGTGGGTGATCCGGAGGAAGAGCAAGCAGGAGGGGCAATGGGGGTGGGGGGTGCTATCATACTTCCTGAGAAATCAGGGCAATTGGCTAGTCACCTCCAGTGCCTGAACACGGATGCACAGATTTTGGGAAACAAGCAGGAAGAACAGGAAGCCCTCACACAGCCACAGACCTCTGATGTGATTGGAATAGCAAAGACCTGGTGGGAGCTCACGTGACCAGAGCATGGTCATGGACGGGCACAAGCTGCTCAGGAAGGACGGGCAGGGGAGAAGAGGAGGAGTTGCGCCGTGTGTAAAAGCTGTATGATTGCTCAGAGCTCTAGTATGAAACTGGAGACAGGCCTGTTGAAAGTTTCTGGGTTAGGGTCCGAGGGGAGAGCAACAAAGGTGATGTGTGGGACCACCAGACCAGGAGGATGAGGTGAAGGAGGATTTCTTCAGACAGCTAGCAGAAGTTTCCTGGTCACAGGCCCTGGTTCTCATGGGGGACTTGAATCACCCTGACATCAGCTGGGAGGGTAACACAGCAGCATGCAGGCAATCCAGGAAGATTTTGGAGAGTGTTGGGGACAACTTCCTGGTGCAAGTGCTGGAGTGGCCAAGTAGGAGCCATGATCTTCTTGATCTGGTGCTCACAAACAGGGAAGAATTGGAGACGGATGCAGTAGTAGATGGCAACTTGGGCAGCAGTGACCATGAGATGATTGAGCTCAAGATCCTGAGGAATGGAGGGATGGGAAGCAGCAGAGTAAGAACTCTGGACTTCAGAAAAGCAGACTTTGACTTGCTCAGGGAATTCATGGACAGGATGCCCTGGGAAGCCAGTCTGAGGGGGAAAGGAATGCAGAAGAGCTGGCTATGTTTTAATGAAGCCTTACTGAGGGCACAGGAACAAACCACCCTGATGTAGTGGGCAAACTGAGCTATGCTAAGGCTTTTTAACCATTGCCCAGACCCTCCTAGAACTAAGCAACAAAATTGAACAGACGCCTGCTGTGGCCCCGGGAGATGTGAGCACCGTGAGGGCACTAGGCGAGCAAGGCACAACAGTTTCCATATAAGGAATGCGGTTGGCACGGAGCCAGGGGATTGGACCATTTGGGATGAGAAAGTTACAACGGTGATGGACAAACAAAGGAACAGGTGTGTTTTGTGTTGCCATCCTGGGGAGACAGGACCAACGCTGGAATTCTTGTTCAAACAATAAGGAATCCAGAAACGAACATCCTGCGCACCCAGCAGAGGATCTGAGGCCTGGTGCCCCCGAAGGCCACTGCTGTAACATCTCAGGAACCACTTGCCAGGTCATATTATGGGGAGGAAACCTGTAATAAAGCCTAAGGATTGCTATTAAAATTCACTTGAGACCAAATCAGATGAGGGGCCATGTCAATCCTTGGGGTGTCTGGTAAAAGAAATCCGAGGGGCAACACTGATGTGCAGGACGACTAACAAATACAGAAGGTGACAAGCTTGGCTTAGCAGAGAGCTCTCTCGTGAGCTTCAACACAAAAAGGAAGCTGACAAGAAGTGGAAGCATGGGCAGATGACTAGGGCAGAGTGTAAGAGCAGTGTTCAGGCATGCAGGGATGAAGTCAGAAAGGCCAAAGTGCAATGAGTTTTGCAGCTAGCAAGTGATATGAAGTAGGGCTGTGCGAAATTTCGCCACCAGTTTTGTTTCAACACTGTTTCGACTCATTTCAAGGTCAAAGCAGAAAAATTGAAATGGAACAGATATGGTCGAAACAGCCTTGAAACAAAACAAGGCAAGTCGAAATGTTTCGCCGTTTTGACGCTGTTTTGATCTTTCAGCTATAATGGGTTATAATGGGGAAGGTAGAAACAGCCGATAACTGTCATTTCTGGCCTGATTTGGATGAAAGTTGCAGGAATGGTAGATAGGTGCAGAGCGCCCCAAGGAAAAACAAGGACCAATGCTCACAAACTCCTCCAAGACCATTTTAGGTTGGACATAAGGAAAAATTTCTTTACTGTCCGAGCCCCCAAGACCTGGAATAGATCCCCTCCAGAAATGGTACAGGCACCTACTCTGGACTCATTCAAGAAATGTTTGAATGCTTGTCTTGCTGGGATCCTTTGACCGTAGCTGACTTCCTGCCCCTGGGGCAGGGGGCTGGACTTGATGATTTTCAAGGTCCCTTCCAGCCCTAATGTCTATGAAATCTATGAAACCATTCTCTAACAGTTTATAGCCATTGTTCCTTGTCCTCCCCAGGGCCCTAGTAAACAGTTTATCTCCCAGCTCCCAAGAGTCACCCCTTAAATACTTATAGACAGCCACTAAGTCCCCTCTCAGTCTTTTCTAGCCTAGGCTGAACAGTCCCAGATCCCTTCCTTAATCTTTCCTCCCAGGGTTTGTCTTCCAGGCCCTTAATCATTCTTGTGGCCCTTCTCTGGACCCTTTCAAGATCCTCCACATCTTTTTTGAAGTGCGGCACCCAGAAGTGGACACAGTACTGCAGCTGGGGTGTCAGCAGCGCTGAGTAGAGAGGAAGTATCACTTGCTCGCACCGCATCGGCTAATACATCCCGGTATGCTATTAGCTCTGTTGACTACAGCCTTGCACCGGCAGCTCAATTTCATCCTGTGATCAACCATAATCCCAAGGTCCCTTTCAGCCATCGTGCTGGTCAGGACTTCTCCTCCTAACCTATATTCATGTTGCTGGTTACTTCTCTCCAGATGAAGCACTCTGCATTTATCCTTATTGAACTGCATCCAGTTCTGCTCTGCCTGCCTTTCCAGCTTGTGCAGGTCTGCTTTTATCTGCATCCTATCTGCTAGCATGACCACTTTTCCCCATAACTTAGTATCATCTGCAAACGTGGCCAGCATGCTTTCCACATCCTCATCGAAATTGTTGATAAAGATGCCGACCAGCACAGGGCCAAGAACCAAACCCTGCAGGACACTACTGGCCACCTCCCACCAAGATGATACAGACCCATCCACTTACACTTTCTGGGTTCAACCCCATAGCCAGCTCCAAACTCACCTGACTGTGGACTCTGCCAGCCCACAATGCCACAGTTTTTATATAAGAGCATCATGGGAGACCATATCAAAGGCCTTTTTAAAATCCAAGGATATGACACCAACTACGTCTCCCATGATCATAGGAGACGAGGTTGGTTAGACATGACCTGGCCACAGTGAAACCATGTTGGCTATCCTTCAGCATCATGCCTCCTGCTACTCTCTAACAAATGGACTTCTTGATATTTTTTTCCATAATCTTATCTGGTTTTGAGGTCAAACTCACCAGTCTATAGTTTCCCAGAACTTCCCTCTTCCCCTTCTTAAATATTGGCACAACATTGGCCCTTCAGAGATACCCCTGAGAAATTGGAGCACTGTGTCAAAAAAAATTTCATGAGGTTCAACAAGGACACATGCAAAGTCCTTCAATTCGGACAGAGCAGTCACATGCACTGGTACAGGCTGGGGGCTGCCTGGCTGGGCAGCAGCTCTGCAGAAAAGGACCTGGGGGTGACAGTGGACAAGAAGCTGGACAGGAGCCAGCAGTGTGCCCTTGGTGCCAAGAAGGCTACTGGCATCCTGGGCTGCATCAGTAGGAGCGCTGCCAGCAGATGGAGGGCAGTGATCCTTCCTCTCTATTCAGCACTAGGGAGGCCACATCTGGAGTCCTGTGTCCAGCTGTGGGCCCCTACTTCAGAAAGGATGCAGACACATTGGAGAGAGTCCAGTGGAGGGCAATGAAAATAGCTGGGGGGCTGGGGGACAGGACTGGTGAGGAGAGGCTGAGGGAAATGGGCCGATTGAGTCTGCAGAAGAGAAGACCGAGGGGGATCTGATAGCAGCCTTCACCTCCCTGCAGGGGGGCTCCAAAGAGGATGGAGCTGGGCTGGTCTCAGTGGGGGCAGATGACAGAAAAAGGAGCAGTGGGCTCAAGTTGCAGCAAGGGAAGTTGAGCTTAGATATTAAGAAATAGTCTCTCACAAGGAGGGTAGTAAAGCACGGGAACAGGCTCCCCAGAGAGGTTGCGGACTCTCCATCCTTGGTGGTTTTGAAGACCTAGCTAGACAAAGCTTTGGCTGGGATGATGTAATTGGGGCTGGTCCTGCTTTGAGCAGGGGGTTGGACTAGAGCTCCCTTCCAGCCCTTCTTGTCTATAACTCTGTTTGAGAAGAGGCTGGACAGCCACAGGTTAGGGATGATGTAGGAGGAGCAGCACCAGAGTCCACTGTGAAGCCCAAGAGCTCCCACACCTGCACCACTTGGAGACCTGGGAAGAGCTCTGCAGCGCAGGGCAGGGGGAGTTCAGAGAGGATGGTGCTGAGCCGCAGCAGAACCAGGTACAGCTCAACAACCGCCTTGTACATGACACCGGATGGAGGAGCTATGGGTGCTTGGTAGGGGTGAGGTGACGGCCAGGGGAGTCCTGACTGCAGCTGGAGGCTGCCATGGGCAAAGCTGCATTGGCTGAGGGCAAAGCAGAGGGCGCTGGGCTTTGCTGGTCACCATGTGGGACTGTTACAGCTGTGATGATTTCTTCACCTCCCCCAGAGGTGCTGGGTGCTGGCTGCAGCCCAGGATGGGGACAGGGATTAGGCTGGGCCAAGGCTCCTGCTGGGACATTTTCTTGGAAGATCCTGGCTGGGGATCTTGCCCCTCGGCTCAAGGCCAGACTGCAGTTGCAGGAGTATCACCCCATGGCTGTGGGGGTCTCATCTCACTCTCTATGGGCACAAGGGGCCAAGGAGGGGCATGGTCCTCTTCCTGGAGTCTCTCAGGGGATACTTGTGACTGCTGGACACTGACATTGCCCTTGTCCCCCTGGTTGTCCTTCAGCAGCTCAGGCTGTTCCTAGTGTTTTGGGCTCTGTGGCTCGCAGTGGCGCAGAAGAGCTGCTCATGCAGTTTTAAAGATAGGTTAGACAAACTTTCTAGAACAGTTTGGATAGTGATCCTGCTGGGGCAGGGGAGTACCAGAGGTGATGTCCTGAGGGCCCTTTCTCCCCTATTCTTCTATGGTAGGAAGTGCAAAGTCCAAAGGCACTTATGGCTCAAATGCAGACTGGGGACTGGGCAGGCAGCAGCAGTGCAGGACAGGGCTGGGAGATTATAGGGGATGGAGAAGCTGATACGAGACCGCAGGGTGCAGGGCACACAGAGTAGGGCCATGGGGCAGGGGTGAGCACACTGTTTGGGGAAACCAAGGTTTATGGCACAAAGACTCATGTATTACAGGTCTGAACAGGGCTCAGCCTCTGCTGGGGCAGGGACCCTCCAACAAGACGACCTGTCCCAGGATACCACAGCCTGGTAGGAATGGGATCTCCTGTGGGGTGCAGGAGGATTCCCAGAGAGACTGCTCCAAAACCCCCAAACAGCCCCCTGTGGTTCCACGGCAAGAGGAAGGGGAGGACCTGCCAGTGCCTGCCATCGTTGGCCCCTCTGAGCACCATGGCCCCACCCCGATGCATATTTCCACCCCCTCCCTGACTGCCATGGCCCCACCCCTGACACTTAGCCCCACCCCCACCTGGCTCTAACCCCCAAAGAGCCTGGACACAAGTCACTGCTTCCCCATGGTTTATTGTCCTGCTGCAGTGGGGAACGGCTGGGCTGGGCTGGGCACAGGCCCCTGGGCCAGTGTGGCACCGTTTCCGGCCAGAGCCAGAGCCGGGGTACAGATGCTAGTCCTGGTAGCAGCCACTGATCCTGGTCTCGTAGGCGCCTAGCACCACCCGGCGCTTCAGCTTGGCTGTGGGACCTGCCTCCAGCAGGGGAGAGCGTCAGCATTGGCTCCATGCCCCGCGCCCCATGCCCTGCCCTCTGCCCTTCCCTAGCCTGCCCTGCCAGCATGAACTGGCAGGCCGGGCTGTGCTGGGGCCTTGCCGTGTCACCCATGCAGGAAGCTTCCAGCTAGCCTGGCTCAAGATCCTTCCCACCTGCACCTGCCCTGACCTCCCGGCCACAGGGCACGCAGCTCCTGCTGGCTGCAGGGAGGCTCCCAGGGCCCTGCAGCAGCTGGATGCTGGGGCGGCCCCAGGAGCTGCAGGTGGGTGGAAGCTGGGCAGGCTCCCTGGCTGGAGGGCACAGGCTGGGCATAGCCGGCTCCTCCAGGAGGTAGCAGTCAGCCCTCGCCCCCAGCCCTCACCCCTCTTGGGCTTCCGCCTTGGTCCCAGGGGCCTGCTGCCCAGCACTCACCCAGCTCCCCACTGGCGATGGAGAAGTCCCTGGGCAGCAGGGCCCACTTCTGCACACGATGGGCGCGGGACGGGGCGCGCTGGTTCACCCGCTCCACGCCCTGCTGGATGGCCTGGTACACGGCCGGGTCCTGCATGCTCAGCACCTCTGACACCCGCGTGGCCTGGCTGCCCAGCTCCCGGCAGAACTGCAGGGCCTCGGGGCTCAGCTCGTCCAGGGGCGCCCCCGACTCCGGATCCACCTTGCACTGGGGGAGGGAGAGCCTGTCACACGAGGGCAGGTGGGCAGCCAGTGTGGGGAGACTGGGAACGTGGGCACAGACCCTGCTGCGGCAGCCACAGCTATGCCAGGGCAGGCGCTGGGGCGCTGGGTGTGGGTGAAGGGAGGAGACATCAACGATGGAAGGGCAACAACTACCCATGTGTAGGAGTGATACAGAACAGCACAGAGTGTTAAGCCATCATGGACCCAGGAACAGGGGCTATGGCTGTGCTCACAGGTTTACAGTAGCTATTCCCCTGCTGCCCCCATGGGCTGCCCAGTGAGTCCACACCAAAGGACACCTATGCCTCTCCCTGCAGGACCCATCCTGCCGGGACGCTGGGAGGAGGCAGTGCCCAGAGATGTCCCCACCTTCAGAGTGAGCAGCATGGACAGGAACTTCCTGCCGTCACCGACCAGGATTGCATTGCTGATGATTGGCACCTCCCTCTTCACTGCTTCCTCGATGGGCACCGGGGCAATGTTCTTCCCTCCTGCCGTGATCACCAGCTCTGCAACCGGCACAGTGTCATGGGGCGGGAGGGCAGAGCCATGGCAGGGGGAAGCCCCAGGACAAAGGCAGTGAGGGGGTGGGGGGCAGGGTGCTGCAACAGGACACAGCAGGGCGATGCTTCTCCTGCCACCCCTCTGCACCAGGCCCTCCAGCCCCGCACCACCCCTGCCCCTCACATGCCCACTCACTCCAGTGCACTCTGGCCCTTACCCTTGATCCTGCCCACAATGTAGAGGAAGCCGTCGGGGTCGCAGCGTGCAAGGTCCCCTGTGCGTAGCCAACCTGCCTTGTCCAGTGCCTCCTGTGTCGCGGCCTCCATGCCCAGGTAGCCCATGAAGACATGGCGGCCCCAGCAGCACAGTTCGCCGGTGCCCTCCACGTCCGGCTGCTTGATGCGGGACCTGCAGCCTGGCAGTTCCTTCCCGCAGCTGGAGGCAGCCCCCGCACCCTCAGCGGCAGTGGAAGCTGTGGGGGATGGGGGCGGGGCAAGGCACCTCTCCCCAAGGACTCGCACATGCCTGGGGGTGACTGTGTAGCCCCTGAGGTGCTCTGTCCTGAACCCCCCTCCCCTGCATCCCCAGCTGGGAACAGGTCCCTGGATACTCATGCCCCAGTCCCTGCTTTCCCCTCCACCTGTGCCAGACACTCACCACCCCCTTGGCCCCCAGCACACCTGGGCTTGCACCTTTGTCCCAGCCTCTGGAACTTCTGGTCCTGCCCCCCCCACAACCCCAGTCCTGCCCCCCCAAGCCATGCCCCACCTGAGGATGCGACAGGAATGGTGGGTGCAGGTGCTGTGTGGCCCACTGCTCTCACTCAAGCCGAACAACTCGAGGATGGGCAGGTGGAGGCTCATGAAGAACTCCAGCGTGTCCTTGGCGGTGGGCGCTGCCCCAGTCAGTAGCACAGTGCAGCGCTGCAGCCCCAGCTCCTCGCGCACCTTCCTGAACACCAGGCGCTCGGCCAGGGCAAAGCCCCAGGGCATAGAGCCATCCCTGTGGGGAGGAAGAGCAGGGCTGAGGCTGCAACAGACCACAGGGCTGGGTTGTGGGTACTTTGCTAAACTTCCGGGGTGTCCTGGGCCACAAGGCTGGCATCATCTGCCCTGGATGTTGCCTGCCCAAGGTGCCCCCAGCACCTGGTATCCAGCCTCTCACAAAGCAAAGAACCCTGCTGGGCTGGGCCAGGCTGCGGTTCCAGCCAGCCCAGGTGCTGGAAGCTGTCCTGTAACGGGGTCCCGTGGGGACAAAAGCCCCCAGGCCCACCTTTTCCATGCTGCTGCTGTGGTCTGAGCTGCCCGGCAGGACTGGGGATCCTGGGCAGCACAAGGCAGTCACCTGCAGCTGTCACAATGGGAATCACTGCCAGCCACTGACCTCAGCTCCATGTTCCCAGCTCTGCTGGCAGCCCCCAGACTAGAGGCACGGTCCTAAGGGATGGCTCTGCAGTGGGAGGCCTCATGGACCTCTGCAAATGGGTTTGGCCCAGCTGCTCTGTTGGGGCTCAGCTCGGAGCCCTGGGAACAAGCAGTCCTGTGCTACAGTCTCTCCCCAGGGGTGACCTGGGAAAGCCCCAGTCATTCCCCAACAGCTCAACTCAAGGGGAGCTGCTCCTAGAGCCAGGGAAGGAACCATGCCTAGGCACAGCTGGGTCTAGGCATGACCCAGCTGGGCCTCCCATGGGGGAGGAAGTTTTAAGCCAGGTGGATGGTGGTGCTTTGGGTCAGTGCCACCACTAGGGATAGGCAGGCCCACGCTCTTGGAGGAGTTGAGGGAGCAGGGCAGGCCTGTACCCTCAGCATGTGCCTGGCATCCCAGTAAAGAGCTGGTCTGGCTCAGAGCACCTGCACCATTTGCTGGCTGGGTCACTCACAGCAGCGAGTGAGTGGCTGTGGGGGAGCTCGGCCACATCATAGAAGGATGTGGGTTAGGCTACATGGGGGGCAAGGAGAAAGGGATTTGGTGGTGGGGGTCTGCTACAGACCCCCACATCAAGGGGAAGAAATAGATTCGGGGCTCCTGAGGCAGCTCTCGGAGACCATAAAAGCTAAAGAGGCGGTGGTCATG
>NW_005843055.1:181419-181621 GCF_000455745.1 Alligator sinensis
TCGTATGGTTAAGGGCTTGCAGGCCAAGCCCTACGAGGAGAGACTAGAGAAACTGGACCTTTTCAGCCTCCACAAGAGAAGGGTGAGAGGCGACCTTGTGGCTGCCTATAAGTTCATCCCGGGGGCACAGAAGGGAATTGGTGAGGATTTACTCACCAAGGTGCCCCCGGGGGGTACAAGAAATAATGGCCACAAGATAGCC
>NW_005843055.1:181762-203871 GCF_000455745.1 Alligator sinensis
GGTTGGATACCCATCTGGCTGGTGTCATCTAGACCCAGCACGCTTTCCTGCCTATGCAGGGGGTCGGACTCGATGGTCTATTGAGGTCCCTTCCGACCCTAGCATTATGAATCTATGAATCTGTGACAGCCTGCGTCAGATGTTCACATGGCTGCTGCATGCCACCAGGCTCCTGCGACCCAACACGCATGTCCTGTCTGCCCTGTGCCCCCCTGCGCTGCCCTCTGCACTCACTCTGATGGTGCCCCGGACTGCTCTGACTCACCCGTCCAGGCGGCTGTAGCTGGCCTGCAGCCCGATGCCCCGTGCCCACTCCACCAGCTTTCTCTTGACCAGGGATGACTGGCTGAAGGTGGCTTTGAGCTTCTCCTCCATCTTCTCCCACACACGGGGCACTGCGAACAGGAATGTGGGGCGCACCTCCTTCAGCGTGGGGAGCAGGGAGCCCTGGGTGCACACAACAAGCAGAGTCAAGGGAAAGGGGCACAGGCTGGGGGGCCCTGGCAGCCCACACACCCACAGGCAAAGCTGGTGCCCCTCCCCTGGGGACCCCTGCTCTGGTCCTGGCCTCAGTGAGGGGCTGTGCTCTGTGAGGGCCAGACCCTTCTGCACTCCCTGCCCTTTCTGGGGCTGCAGCTCTGCAGTGACCCCTGGGCAAGTCCAGACAGGGCCAGTGCGAGGCATCCAGCAGCTGGGCCTTAGGGGGACTGGTGGGGTGCAGGACAGACAGGTTAAGAAAAGGAGGGTGACAAGGTGGACAGGGAAGCTGACTCCAGAGACTACTGCTAGGCAGATGCTGACATGCGACAGGCAGACTGGGCCCCTCCAACATCACCCCAGCACACTGCGAGGACAGCACCAACAGCCTAGTTATGGACATTTCAGGGGGGCACAGGTTGGACCCTAGGCTGGTCAGAGCCTTTCTCTGCCTGTGACCAGCAGAGGCAGCAGACAGGGCAGCCGTCGGGAGGAGGAGTGGGGAAAGCCTTGGTGAGGAAGGAACAATGCCTAAAGCAGCTTGTTGAATTTGTGTATATGAAGTGTGTGTGAGTGTGTAGGAAGCATGTGTATGTATGTGGGTGTGGCGGGCCAGTAGGGGGAGGTCCTGCATGGCTCAATGGCTCATTCCACCTCACTGTGCTCGCCTACCTTCCGGACTCCACGTGTCTCTCCAGGGGTGCCTAAACCCTGGCAGACCCCCTTTTGAGCCCCACCACTGAGCCCGGGGGTAACGTGTGCTGCCACCACCCTGAGAAGGGACTGTCTGGGTCCTGTGTACTCTACCCAGTACAAGAACTTGGGGCACTTCCCCAAGTCGGGGGCCAAAAAGGATAGTCTCCCTTAGTCCACAGACCCAAGGGGCCTCCTAGGCATAATTAAACCCACCCCTCAATAAGTCTCCCACACTAGGTACAAAGGAGAACTTTACTGGTTACAGAGGGTAGGGTTAGAATAGGGTACAGGGTAGAGCAATATCAGAGAAATCCCATCGAGCAAACTCCTGTGGCTGGGGTAGCCTTTGATCTCACATCTGAGTTACTGCAAGCTGTATATCTAGTTGGATCTCAGTTAGGTTACTCACAAGTACCATCCAGAGGCTGTTGGAGATTCCCTCTGGAGGCAAGCCATCCCTTGATCACAAGTTTTGAGAGATAGAGCAAGTTTCAGATGGTGCAGCTCTTCTTTGTCTCTGAGTATCCCTCATGGCTGCTGGCTCTCCTACTCCTGGGCAGTCCTTAATTTATATAGCCCTTGTGACCTCATTTACCTGGTCCAATGGAGGTCAGCACCTGTTGGCTGTTAGCCAACCAATTTGAAATACATCACTAGTTGTCGGGCAGACTCTAGCCCACCAGGAAGGAAGCTCCTCACCCAGGTATGTGATGCTAGTCACGTAGGCAGAGGGAGCAGGTTTCCCCCCTCCATCAGGAATGTATCCAGCTCAGGTTACCCAAAGAGATAGGGTAAAGGTATGTACCCTCTGCTGGGCCCATCCTAATCACTATTGTCACAGAGCAGAGTTTTTGTGGGGAGAAACAAAGGTGGCTTTCTGCCACAGTGGGAAGCGTGTGTGAGCATGCAGGAAGTGTGTGAAGCAGCTCTAGGATTCTCCATAAAGGAACATCAGGACTGGTTTGACAAGAATGATAGGGAAACTCCAGCTCTCACTGACAGAAAAAGGAGATAGCCAGCATGGGTTTGTTGCGGGTAGGTCTTGCTTGACCAATCTCATTTCCTTCTACGACCAGGTGACCTATCACCTGGACAAGGGAGAAGAGATTGATGTCATATATCTTGACTTCAAAAAAGCCTTCGATCTGGTGTCCCATGATCGCCTCTTGGAGAAACGGGCCAATTGTCGCCTTGGGTCCTCCACGATCCACTGGCTGGAAAATTGGCTCCGGGGTCGGACCCAGAGGGTAGTAATCGATGGAAGTCACTCATCGTGGTGTCCTGTGACCAGTGGGGTCCCCCAAGGCTCTGTCCTTGGACCCATACTGTTCAACATCTTCATTAATGATGTGGACACTGGAGTCAGAAGCGATCAGAACTGGCCAAGTTCGCCGATGACACCAAACTTTGGGGCAAAGCATCCACACCAGAAGACAGGCAGGTTATCCAGGCTGACCTGGACAGGCTCAGCAAGTGGGCGGACGAGAATCTGATGGTGTTCAACGCCGATAAATGCAAGGTTCTCCACCTTGGGAAAAAAAACCCGCAGCATCCTTATAGTCAAGCAAATCCCGGGACGTCTTTCTCCCCTTGTACTCGGCCTTAGTGAGGCCGCAGCTGGAGTGCTGCGTCCAGTTTTGGGCTCCACAATTCAAAAAGGATGTGGAGAAGCTTGAGAGAGTCCAGAGAAGAGCCACGTGCATGATCAGAGGTCAGGGAAGCAGACCCTACGACGACAGGCTGAGAGCCCTGGGGCTCTTTAGCCTGGAAAAGCGCAGGCTCAGGGGTGATCTGATGGCCACCTACAAGTCTATCAGGGGTGACCACCAGTATCTGGGGGAACGTTTGTTCACCAGAGCGCCCCGAGGGATGATGAGGTCGAATGGTCACAAACTACTTCAAGATCATTTCAGGCTGGACATAAGGAAGAACTTCTTTACTGTCCGAGCCCCCAAGGTCTGGAACAGCCTGCCACCGGAGGTGGTTCAAGCGCCTTCATTGAACACCTTCAAGATGAAACTGGATGCTTATCTTGCTGGGATCCTATGACCCCAGCTGACTTCCTGCCCTTTGGGCGGGGGGCTGGACTCGATGATCTTCCGAGGTCCCTTCCAGCCCTGATGTCTATGAAATCTATGAAATCTATGAGAGCCTTCAAAGTCCGGCAGAATGACATCAGCTCCAAACAGGAGCAAGACAGCTCTCATCACTTGAAAGCCAAGACCCAGAGGAAAACTGGAGAGGGAAAGAACAGGTGGGGGGAGGACAGAGCAAAAGAGATTTGAAAGTCTGCTGACAGCTGCGACACACATAGTTTCTTCAGTGGAACCAAAGCGGTCTTTGGGCCGATCACTGCAGAAGCTGCTGTGCTGAGGTCCAAGGATGGAACACCACTCCCTAAAGACAGCTCCACCACCAACACGCAGCGAAAGAGCTGTCTTTCAAGCTCCTATGTCTGGAATCCATTAAGCATGTGAGCAACAACGCATGTGGGCCTGGAGCTTCAATTTAGAAGCAAGGTGGATAAAAGCTCTCTTACAAATGACATGTTATTAGGAAAATCCAGAAACATGAACATATTCCCAATGGCTTGAGAGATGCCAGAATCATTTCTGTATTCAAGGAAGGAGATAGATTAGACTGCAGCAGTTATTGTGGTGCTGTGCTCCCGTTCAGAGCTGCCTTCTCCTCGATAGACTCACTTGCCCCACTGAAGGGTTTCTACCCAAGTGTCAGCATGGGTTCAGACCACTCAGGTACAACAGACACCATCTGTGCTGCTAGACAGCTGCAAGACCGAGGTATTTCATGGCCTTCATTGACCTGACTAAGGCCTGGGATTCAATGTACAGCAGGGTGGGCTGAATAAAGATTGTGGACCAAATCTGGCCTGCGGAGGGACTTTGTCCAGCCTGCAGTGGGTCCCTTGGTCCCACCTGGCCCAGGTGTAGTCTGTCCTGTGGTGCATCCTGCCGCTCCCTGGGCACACAGTGGGGTTGGGGTGGCTTGGCAGCTGGACTGCCTTTTTAGGTCTCCTAAGTGGTGATACTGCAGTACTGGTGGGGACCCACACATGGTGCCCCAACCCCAGTCCACCCCGGACTCAGCCCGGTGGAGTAGATCAGCTAGTACCTGTGCACACTGCCCTGAACCACCCTGTGCCTGACAGGCCCGCAGCAGCTCCCCATAACTGCCTGTAAGGCCTGTGAGCAAAATAATTGCCCACCCCTGATTTACAAAGAAGCCCCAAGAAAGAGCCTGATGAGATCTGGATACCCACAGAACTATGTTACCATTCCCAGTCTCTTTCACAACACAGTAACAATTGTCTTAAGCAATGACATGGGAATGGACCCCTTTGCTATTAGAACTGGAGTCAAGAAAGGATGTGCAATTGCACCAACTCTCTCTTCCATCTACATTGTAGCTGTTCTGTCTCTCACTGCTGATACACTTCCATCTGGAGTCAGCATTCAGTATTGCATGGACGGGAATCTCCTTACCATCAACCAATTACGTTCCAAGTTCTAGATAACCAGCACCTCCATTACTGATCTGAAATATGCTGAGGATTGTGTCATGTACCAGCTCAATCAAAGAGTGGCCCTCCTCTGCACCCTCTCCATGCTGTCCACATCCCTCCTGAAGTGCGGCGCCCAGAACTGGACGCAGTACTCCAGCAGCAGCCTGACCAGTGTTGCATAGAAGGGGAGGATCTTCTCCCTTGACCTACTCAGGATGCATCTGTGGATGCATGACAAGGTGCGGTTAGCCTTACTGACTGCATCCCCACATTGACAGCCCATGTTCATCTATAATGACTCCAAGATCCTTTTCTGCCTCTGCACTGACAAGAAGGGAGTTCCCCAGCCTGTAGGTGTGCTGCTGGTTCTTCCTCCCCAGGTGCAGCACCTTGCACTTGTCAGTGTTGAAACCCATCCTATTTTCATTCCCCACACCTCTGTAACCTGTTGAGATCTAGTTGTAGCCTGTCCCTCTGTTCTAGCTTGCCCACTTCCCCCTACATCTTAGTGTCATCTGTGAACTTGAACAAGGTGCTTTTCACCCCTCTTCCAAGTCACTGATGAAGATGTTGAACAGTGCAGGCCCGAGGACCGAGCCCTGGGGAACCCCACTGCTCACATCTCTCCAGGTCGAAAATGACCTGTCCACCACCGCTCTCTGGGTGCAGCCCTCCGCCAATTAGCGACCCATCTGACTGTGTAGGCGTCGACACCACAGATGCCTTATTTTTTAAAGAGGACAGGGTGAGAGACAGTGTTGAAGGCCTTCCTAAATTCCAGGAAGACGACGTTGACTGCGACACCTGCATCCCAGGATGTTGTGACCTGGTCGTAGAAGGCCACCAGGTTGGTCTGACAGGACCTGCCTCGAATGAATGCATGTTGGTTGCCCCTAAGCATGATCTCCTCTGCTGGCCCCTCGCAGATGTGCGCCTGGATAATTCTCTCAAAAAGCTTCCCCAGGTCCAAGGTAAGACTAATGGGCCTATAGTTTCTTGGGTCCTCTTTCCTCCCTTTTTTGAAAATGGGGACCACATTGGCCCTTTTCCAGGCATCAGGCACCTTGCCAGAGCACCATGAGTGCTCATAAAGCCATGCCAGGGATCCCACAATGACCTCTGCTAATTCCCTCAGCACTCGGGGGTGGAGACCATCAGGACCTGCTGATTTGAACACATCCAGTTCCACCAGAAGTTCCCTGACTAGATCCTCACTGACCCTAGGCCTGGGCGCGCCTCCCCTGGGTCCCAGTGAGGGGGAAGTCCCTGTCCCTGCTCAGAAAAATGGAAGCTAAGAATCTGTTAAAGAGATTATCTTTGTCATCTGGTGTGACCACCAGATTACCAAGCATGTCCTGCAGAGGCCCCACATTATTTGGCACCTTCTTTTTACCCCCTATGTATTTAAAAAAGGACTTCTTGTTATCTTTGATCCGGGTTGCTAGTCCCAGTTCCATCTCTGCCTTAGCCTTCCTAATAGCCCCCCTACAATCTCGAGCCAAGGAGGTATAATTCTCCTTGGGCCCCTCCCTTCCATTAGGTGTATGCCTCCTTTTTGGCTTTGAGGCATTTGTGGATGCTTTTGGTGAGCCATGGGGGCTTTTGAGCAGTCTTGCCCCCTTTGATCCATGTGGGGATTGTCACGCTTTGGGCTTGGATAGAATAGTGCTGAATAGAAGAAAATAAACAATTCCCTTGACCTGCTGGCAATACTCTTACCATTGCAGCCCAGCATGCAATTAGCCTTCTTGACAACAAGGGCACGCTGCTTGCTCATATTTAGCTTCTTGTCCCCAGTCACTCCCAGGTCCTTTTTTTGCAGAGGTGCTGCTCAGCCAGTCAGCCCCCAGCCTGTACCAGTGCATGGCACTGTTCAGTCCTAAGTGGACTTTGCACTTGTCCTTGTTGAACTTTATGAGATTTCTTTTGGCCCAATCCTCCAATGTGTCTAGGTCACTCCGAATCTAAGTACTACCCTCCAACATATCTACTACACCCCCAGCTTGGTGTTCATTGCAAACTTGGCACTATATGCCTTCTTCCAGTTCGCTCATAAAGACATTGAACAAAACTGGCTGCAGGACTGACCTCTGGGGCACTCCACTTGATACCAGCTTCCAACTTGACATTGAGCCATTGATTACTATCCCCTGAGCCTGATGCTGTAGGCAGTTTTCTGTCCACCTCACAGTCCATTCATCCAGCCCATCCCTCCTTAGCTTTCCTGTGAGAATACTGTGGGAGACCATATCAAAAGGCTTGCTAAAAGCAGGTACACCACACCCACAGAGCCAGTCATCTCATCATAGAAGGCAATCAGGTTGGTCAGGCATGACTTGCCCCTACCTGGTGAATCCACGCTGACTGTTCCTTCAACTACCCAGACATCTCGTGCCAAATCTGAATGGTTGCTAAGCTTTTTCTCATGTGTGGATGAGCTCTATCTGAAGCAGGAAGTCTATGGGCTGATGAGAGGTAAAGTGCTGCTCAACCTGGTACTGGCAATGGGGGACAACTTAATTAGTGACCTAACGATTGAAGGGAAGCTGGGTGACAGTGACCACAAGCTGATCAACATCACCATCTGCTGTAAAGCTGGCAAGTCAGTCAGCAATACAGAAGTCCTTGACTTCAGGAAAGCTGACTTTGACAAGCTCAGAGGCTTGTCAGTGAGACCCTAAAAGGCCGTAACCCAAAGGGGAGGGGAGCTCAGGAAGAGTGGTTGCTTCTCAAGGGAACAATTCTGGATGCGCAAGCAAAGTCTATCCTGTCTCGGAAGAAAGGCAGCAAAAGGGCACAGCAGTCCCCTTGGCTCTCCAGGGAACTGGCGGACCTGCATCTAAAAAGACAGACCTACAAAGGATGGAGGACTGGATCCACCTCCAAGGAGGAATACTCTGCTCTGGTCCAGACCTGCAGAGAGCGAACCAGGAAAGCCAAGGCTGTGACTGAACTCCAAATAGCTACAAGTATTAAGGATTAAGGATAATAAAAAGTCATTTTTCAGATATGTGAGGAGCTGAAGGGAAAGCAAGGGCAACATTGAACCCCTGCTAAACCACATGGGACAACTGACAACCAACGCTCTGGGAAAAGCCAACTTACTAAATGGGTACTTTGTGGTGGTCTTTCACCAGTCCCATGGGAAACCGCTGCCCATTATGGGACAGGAAGGCCCGGGTGAGGGACAGTCCTTACCCTCCATCAATGCTGACCTTGTGAAGGAACACCTTGAGCGGCTGCACACCTTCATGTCAGCAGGCCCTGACAGTTTACACCCCAGGGTTCTCAAGGAGCTGGCGAGCATCATAGCTCAGCCCCCGGCATGGATCTTCGAGAGCTCCTGGCACTCTGGTGAAGTGCCCAAAGACTGGAAGAAGGCCAATGTGGTGCCTATCTTCAAGAAAGGGAGGAAAGTGGATTCGGCAAACTACAGGCCCATCAGCCTGACCTCTATCCTGGGGAAGGTCTTAGAAAAGATGATCAAAGAGGCCATTCTTAACAGACTGTCTGACGGCAACATCCTGAGGGATAGCCAGCACGGGTTTGTTGTGGGTAGGTCTCGCTTGACTAATCTTATTTCCTTTTATGACCAGGTGACCTATCACCTGGACAAGGGAGAAGAGATTGATGTCATATATCTTGACTTTAAAAAGCCTTTGATCTGGTATCCCATGATCACCTCTTGGCAAAACTGGCTAACTGCGGCCTCGGCCACACCACGAATCACTGGCTGGGGAATTGGCTCCGCAGTAGAACCCAGAGGGTGGTGATTGATGGAAGTCAATCATTGCGGTGAGCTGTGACCAGTGGGGTCCCTAAAGGCTCCGGCCTTGGGCCAACACTATTCAACATCTTCATTAATGATGTGGACATTGGTATCAGAAGTGGACTGGCCAAGTTCTCTGACGACACCAAACTCTGGGGTAAAGTCTCCACACCTGAGGGCAGGAAGGTGATCTGGGCTGACCTTGACAGGTGCAGGAAATGGGTGGATGAGAACCTGATGGTGTTTAACACTGAAAAATGCAAGGTTCTCCACCTTGGGAAGAAAAACCTGCAGCATGCTTATAGGGTGCTGTGCTGGCTAGCACTATGGACGAAAGGGACTTGGGGGTCATGACTGACCACAAGATGAACATGAGCCTTCAATGTGATGCTGTAGCTAGTAAAGCAAGTAAAACGCTGGCTTACATCCATAGATGCTTCTCAAGCAAATCCTGGGACATCATTCTCTCATTGTACTCGGCCTTGGTGAGGCCGCAGCTGGAGTACTGGGTCCAGTTTTGGGCTCCACAATTCAAAAAGGATGTGGAGAAGCTTGAGAGAGTCCAGAGAAGAGCCACGCACATGGTCAGAGGTCAGGGAAGCAGACCCTACGATGACAGGCTGAGAGCCCTGGGGCTCTTTAGCCTGGAGAAGCGCAGGCTCAGGGGTGATCTGGTGGCCACCTACAAGTTTATCGGGGTGACCACCAGCATCTGGGGGAACGTTTCTTCACCAGAGCGCCCCAAGGGATGACAAAGTCTAACGGTCACAAACTCCTTCATGACTGTTGCAGGCTGGACATATAGAAGAACTTTACTGTCCGAGCCCCCAAGGTCTGGAATAGCCTGCTGCCAGAAATAGTTCAAGCGCCTACCTTGAACGCCTTCAAGAGACATTTGGACGTTTATCTTGCTGGGATCCTATGACCCCTGCTGACTTTCTGCCCCGGGGGCAGGGGGGCTGGACTCAATGATCTTCTGAAGTCCCTTCCAGCTCTAATATCTATGAAATCTATGAAATCTATAATGTCTATGAAATCTAATCACCTTCTACTCCTCCAAGTGCTTAGAAATGGATTCCTTGAGGACCTGCTCCATGGCTTTTCCAGGGACTGAGGTGAGGCTGGCTGGTCTGTCCTTGGAGAATATTGAGCATTTAGAAAGTGTTAGGGCAGGGAGGAAATGAAATAGATGCCCAGGGAAGCTGTGGACTCTCCAGCACTGTTGGTGTTTAAGGAGAGGGTGGACAGCCTCCAGGCAGGCATGCTTTAGGCAACGCGATACCTGTATTCTACTATGGGGATTTTCCAGGCTTCTGGGCTGTGCTGGTTGCCCCTTTCCCCCTTTCTGCTCCATGTCTCAGGGGGTTTTTAGGCCTTCCTCAGAGGCGCTGGCTGCTGGCTGCAGCCCAGCCAGGGGATGGGGACTGGGCTGTGCCAGTGCTCCTGCTGACACTTAAACCTGGAGGTTCCTGGCTAGAGGGTCCTACTCCTCTGCTCAGGGTCAAGCTGATCATCATGTTTGGGGTCAAAAGGAATTTTATACCCAGGTCTGATTAGCATGCACTGGGCCTTCCTCTGTAGTGAGGGGCATGGCTTCTACCTGGGGGCTCTTGAGTATATATTAACAACCTCAGGGGTTCTTTAGCCTGAAAAAGCGCAGGCTCAGGGGTGATCTGGTGGCCACCTACAAGTTTATCAGGGGTGACCACCAGCATCTGGGGGAACGTTTGTTCACCGGAGCGCCCCAAGGGATGATGAGGTCGAATGGTCACAAACTACTTCAAGACCGTTTCAGGCTGGACATAAGGAAGAATTTCTTTACTGTCCGAGCCCCCAAGGTCTGGAACAGCCTGCCACCGGAGGTGGTTCAAGCGCCTTCATTGAACACTTTCAAGATGAATCTGGATGCTTATCTTACTGGTATCCTATGACCCCAGCTGACTTCCTGCCCTTTGGGCAGGGGGCTGGACTCGATGATCTTCCGAGGTCCCTTCCAGCCCTAATGTCTATGAACTATATGAAACCTTTACAGCAGCAGGACATTGGCTGCCACAGTCCCCCTGCTTTCCCTGTGGCAGGTTAGGGGTTAGGTCTGTGTTGTGTTAGGACTGACAGTCGTCTTGTGGAGAGTCTACATTATGGTTTGTATGGGATGACCTGGACAGGGATGATCTGCCTCAGGTAGAGGACTGGGCTGGATGAGCACAGGAGATCCCTTCAGTGTGATGGCAGGGCATGCTGGAGGGGTATTTTAGCAGACAGGGGGAGGGAATCAGTGTAAGGCACCAAGAAGACCCCATTGCAAACAGGCTGCAGTTCTGTCACCCACGTTCAGGTCCAGGGCCTTTAGCCTTGCCCAGGGGTGGAGAAGAGTGCCCGGGACAGGCAGCAGGAGAGAGAACCCATCCACGCAGAAGTGAACAGAGCTCAGCTTTTCTACCCGACAGCACGGGGGTTGGGGGATGTGATCGGCTCTGAACGGCTGGGTGGGGGGCAGAGCAGGGCGGGGGAGAGTCAGGTAGTGAAAGAGCAGCACAGGCTTAGGGAGGAACAAGCACAGACTGGTCAGAAACAAATTCAACACAGAGCGAGGAAGAAGCCTTCCAGTGATGAGAGAAGTGTTGGTTTGGAATGGGGCTTGAACACCCCGAAGGGTTCTGGGCAAGGCACCGAATGGCTTCAGGAAGGATATTGTGCAGCTTTGGCAGGGGCAATGGCAGAGAACTGGGAGCAATAATCAGCATGTGGCACGGAGCTTGGACTAGGTGCTTGGACTAGGTGCTATCCTCGTGGCTTTAGGTTCCACAGGCAATCCTCATGTGGGACCTGTGGTTCCTGGGGGAGGGCCAGATCTGGGGGGCAGTGGTGACAGAGGATAACTGTGGAGTGGTGAGGGAAGAGGCGGGGGGATGTCTCAGCAAGCAGCAAGTCACCTCTCTGGAGCTGCTGCTGAGACAGTGGCCCTTGACCTTGGGGTCCCTGGCTAGGCAGAGATCAGCTGGGAAGTCCAACAGGGGCTGCTAACTCTGTGCCCACTACCCCCTGCATCCTCCCACTAGCACCTTCCAGTCTGGTCCCCATTACCTTTAGTGCGTTGGGTTGAGCGAAACAGGTGGTACCCCCCACGCACATGGGCAGCCAGAGGTCTGCGATCTGCGCGGCAACGTGGCTCAGGGGCAGGTAGCTGATAAAGACCTCCTGAACCTGAAGCCCCAGCACCTCCTTCAGCATCTTGGCCTCCCACGACACCTGCAGTGGTTAGGGCATCACTTAACACTAACCCAATATCAGGCCAAGATGATGGCCTCTACCTCACCTGCTAGGGCTGGCGTGCTGCATGGCCAACATGCCACAAGCTGTGGCCAGGAGAGCCCAGTCTGGCTGCAGAGACTGGGCCCAAGCAACACATGGGCCTGCTCTCAGGGCACAGCCAGCTCCCATCCCACCCCAGTCCCTCTGGCACACAGGAGCTACAGCCTGGCCCTTTGCATCCCTGTGTGTCTCCCTGGGTCCCCAGCACCCAGTCTGCACTGGGACAGGTGCTCACTGGACCTCAGAAGAGCTGGAATCGATTTCTTGTGTCTTCCAGTGTGGCTACTCCTGAGACACTGGTCTAGGCCCTGTGCAAGCTTCAGACATGCTCAGTACCTGGAACACCATGACTGTTATACAAATAGACTTTTTGCCTACTGCTTTTAATCTTTTATATTTTCTTGAGTTTTGCATTTCCTTAAGAAACGCCATATTGTATTGCTCTGTAGCTTGTCATAAGTGCTCAACCTTTTACTCTTTTGTATCCTGTATGGGTGAGAGTGTGTTTGTGGAAAAGGAAAACATCAGCTAGTGACTGGCTGAAGAATGCAGACAGATAAAAGACCAGACAAGAAGAATCTGCCCCTGAACAGCAAGAGAACAGCGGCAATGACCTTCCAGGAAGAACACAGTGATAACACAGCGAAGCCCAGAGGACTGGGTAAATTGAAAAGGCTATAAAAGATAGGGCAAGACATATCGATTTTGGGTCTTGTTCTGCATGTCATCGTGGAGCATTGGTCGGTCTGATGAGATGGACCGGCAGGAGCCCAGCTCCTACTTGTGATCAACTTGGATGGCCACTGAGTTGATCCGAGTACTGATAAGACTGGTAATGTATACCAGTGCAGAACAGAAATTGGGGTATGAATGTGATGTGTGTCTGCGTGTATTAAGCACTTAATCAATAAATGCAGCATCTTGCCTTATCCTCCCTCATAAAGCCTCACTCGTGATTTGAGCAATTGGCAATTTGTGTAACATGATGACAGGGGCTGATTAATGATAAGCCTCATCATTTGCAGCCATTAATCTCAGGAGACCATAGAGATTGTGTCTTAGGTGTGTTAAAGGGTACTGTCACAGCTTCGTGAGTGGCTGAGGAGTCCAATGTGCGACAAGCAGATCCTCCAGCAAGTTGCACGTACAAACTCGGTCGAGCTTCTACTGGCATGTCAAGTAGCATCTTGTCTTGCCTCTGTCTGATGTGTCTTCTCTCTCATCACTGACTCTCTCCATCTCGAAGTGACGTAGGCCTTGCTTTATGGCAACTTTCCACTCACAATAGTCTGAAGTGATTGATTCCTAGTGCTGGCCATCAATGTGCAGCCCACAAAGGGTTTTTTGCAGACATCAACCAAATGGAGTTTGGGCCATCCAAGCTGACATTTGCCAGTGACCAGCTCACTGAAGAGTATGCTCTTGGAGTTTTGGTTATCACGCATACGATTCCCATGTTCAAACCAACGGAGGGGTCTCTGTCTCAGGAGCACAAACATATTGGGTATCTTGGCTAGTTCCAGAACAGTGAAGTTGGAGATTTTGTCACTCCATGTTATGTCCAGGATACAGCAGGGACAGCAAAGATAGAAACTGTTCAGTTTTCTTTCTTCCTTAGCATAAGGAGTCTGTGTTTCGCTGCCTTTTGCACAATAGAGAGCTAAGTATGGAAGCACTGTAGACAGACATCTTTATTGACAGAGTGAGCATTCTGTTTTTCCAAACTCTCTTTTGAAGTTTAGCCATAGCATTGCTTGCCTTTCCAGTGCAAGTGGTAATTTTGGCTTCCAAGCCACGATTTAGTGATATAGTGGAGCCCAAGTAAGTGAATTTTTCAACCAGTTTCAGGCTTTCATCAATTATTCTAACTTCGGGAGGGTGGTCAACTTGTTGACCCATGACTACTGTCTTCTTTAGCCTAATGGTAGGACTGAAATCATCACAAGTACAAGAAAAGTGATCCATGAGCCTTTTCAATCCTGCTTCTGAATGACTAACAATTGCTGCATCATTGGCAAAGAGTATTTCATTGACAAAAACTTCTCGGGTTTCCATTTTCTGTTAGAGATGAGCAAGGTTAAAGAGTTTCCCGTTGGATCCGGTCCGAAGGTATACTTCTTCTGAACAGCCACTGAATGCATATTTGAGTAGGACAGTGAAGAAAATGCTGAAAAGTGTCAGAGCTAGGACACAGCCCTCTTTGACACTTCCCTTCATTTCAGATCTTCCAAATGTGACCCATCAAGCAGCACTGTTCCATGCATACTGATGTGGAAGGACTTGATGATGCACAGGAGCTTAGGAGGGCAGCCACTCGCCTTCAGGATATGAACAAACCATCTCTGCTGACAATATCAAAAGCTTTGGTGAGATTTATAAATGCTACATACAGAAATGTCCTTTGTTCATGCCACTTTTCTTGTAGCTGTCTCCAGGAGAATATTATATCCATCGTGGATCTACTGGATCTGAAACCACATTGAGGCTCAGAGTAGACTGTCTGCCAGGGTCTGCAGTCTAAGCAGGGTGACTTTGGTGAACAGCTTCCCAATGCTGCAAAGTAAGGATATACCATGATAGTTATTGCAATCACTCCTATCACCTTTGTTTCTGCACAGAGTGACTATGCTTGCTTCCTTCTTGTCTTGAGGAACTTCTCTTCAATACAGACATATTAATTTGTGCAGGTGGAAGAGGAGGATGGATTTAACTCCAGCAAGTATGCAGTCCACACCAGGGGCTTTACCACAAGCAAGCTGATCAATGGCTTTTTGTGCTTCATCTATGGTAGGGTCATGGTCAAGCACTGTCAGGGTTGAGAGGTCATCAAGCACATTGAGAACAAAGTCATAACCACATTTTCACGAGAGTAGAGCATCTGAATAATGTTCAGCTCATTGATTCATCTGCTTATTGTAGTCATTGATGATTTTGCCTGTGGAAGATTTTAAAGGGGCTGTCTTCCTCGGAACAGGTCTAAGAGCTTTCCTGATGCCACCATAAATTGCTTGCACGTCACCTCAGTCAGCAGCTTTTTGGATACTTTTGCACAGTTGTAGCCAATAATCGTTGCACACCATATCGCTATACGTTTAACCTTTTGTCAGATCTCTTGAAGCGCCTCCCAGTTGGAGTGGCTAAGGTCACACTTATATTTAAGGAGAGCTTGCTGCATATGAAACCTGTGAAAGCCTGGACGGTGTACAAGACAATGGCTGGGGCAAGACTGGATTGTGGTAACAAGACTGCCACAAGAGAATCAAACTCCGCTAATGGCTTGCAACCCATTAGGCATCAAGACAGTGTGGTACCCAATACCAGACCCATGCCATAAAATAATAAAAGTGGTTAAAATTGTTGGCAGACACCTGACCCACTCATCACATGTGTGTGTACCTAAGAGAGCCAAAGGAAAGGCTGAGCCAGTGAAGGCAAGGTAACTACATATGCATTTCAATTGACTTGGCAGCTAAAGAAAACAAAGACTAAATAAATATGCCTTTCAAGAGAAACTTGTAAAAGGTACAGGAAGGGATGCCCTGTACATAACAAACACACCCTGCTCACATTTCTCCCAACAAGCATCCAAGTGCAAGGTGTTAAAATGTCTGAACCATTCATGTCTGGAGTTTGGTAAACAGACCATCACCCATACAAGCTACTGCAAATGTGCCCCATTGACAAACAAATACCCCCAAACAGGTTTGGTGACACCTCTAAGGATCCTGTTGGACCATCACACCCATCACCTGTAAATTGACCTATGGCTGCAGGGGCTGCAGAAAAAACCCCCCCACAGTCTTCACACCTAGACAAATCCAGAACAGGAGCCAGGCAATTAACAGTTGCGTTATGATGAATGATCAGCCTTTTCTTCCCTGTTTGTTTGGACTCCAATCAGCCAACCATCAAGTAAAAATGCTTTGAAGCTGTACAATTAAACAGTATAAAAACTAAGCAGATTTGTCAGCATGGTGTGTGCAGTCCAGACCAAGCCATCCTGCCATCCAGCCAACAAGTGAAGGATCCACGCTTTGAGGCTGTACAAAAACTGCTTCCTGCCTGCATTGGGTAAAGATCTCTGTGCAGCTAAGATAATACTAAGGACCAATAGCTAGTTTTATATTAGGAAAGAGTCTTTTTCTGTTATTTAGTTTTGTAGTTTGCTGGAAGTTATTAAAGCAAGCCTTTCTGCTATTCATCAACTGAATGTTGTGTCAATTTTCAGAGCACTAGGTTTAAAAATCTGCTTTCTAAGTGCAACAAGCTAACCGTTTCTTTTCTATAAGTGGGATCATTTCAGATGAGTTCTCATTGAACCAGTCATTTGAGCTGTGATGCAAGGTACCACAAGAGTCCAAGGCAGTTTGATAGATGGCTCCTTTGAGCTGAACCCATTTCTCTTCAGCAGTATTACACAGCTTAAGATATGACAGAGCCCTGGAGAAAGTTTTAATGAATTGCGATGACATGTCTTCAGCTTTCAGTCGCATGGCATTTAGTCATAGTAAGGCGAGTTTGTTCCTCTTGTACAATTTCCTGGGATGCTATTTCACTTTAGTGCAAACCAATAAGTGATTGGTATCACAGGCATCACTCTGATAAGATTGCACAATGATTACATCATGGAAGTCTCATGAGTGGGTGATAATCAGGTCAAATTGATGCCAGTGTCCAGATCATACGTGGCACCAGAATACTTTGTGTTGAAGTTTCACGTTGAAGAAAAAAAATTGTTATACATAGCTCATTGCATGAACGTAGCTCAAGGAAATGTCCATTTTCATTCATTCTGCCGACACCGCTGGTGCCCAAACAACGAGGCCAGGCAGTGCGCTCAGTGCCAAGCCCTGCATTGAAGTCTCCAAGCAGGAGGATTTTTTCATTAGAAAAACTACTATTGAATCAGGCACTAAGCTCACGGTAGAAGTGGTCCTTTGATTTGGATGAAGTGGTGAGAGTTGGAGCATATGCACATCAGAGACTGACAGGACCAGAGACAGTAGTGAGTCAAAGCACCATTAACCTTTCAGAGCCTTTGTCTGGGATGTGTATTGCAAACAGCAGCTTAGTTTTGACTGCAAAGTCAACACCGTGCTCCCTGATTTCCTCGGGCTGTTTACCACACCAGAAAAAGGTCTAGTTCTTCTCTTTCAGGCAGCCAATTCCTTACATTTTTTGTAGTAGCTAGTGGTGTGTCATAGCAGTTTGCTTTCAAGTTGACTCTCTAAGCTCCAAGCACCCACTGAAGCAGCAGACTGTGGTGGGAAAATACCTTAGTGGCTGGGGACTGCCCAGTTTGAGGCACGCAAGAGTTTTCTAATGAGGCATGATGACCTCTCCCACCTTGGAGACAACCCCTGGTGCCTGGATGTATGCCAATCGGTACATGGCTCATAACTGGTAACGGTTGACTCCCATTGTTTCACCATGTTGGTGAAGCTGCAGTAACCTCTCCAGGGAGCAAAAGCCTGGGCATTTCTTAGGTAATCAAAAGTTGCCAAAGCATTAGCATCACCCTTTCAACTTTGCCAACTTATCCATGGGGAAGATAGAACAAATATGAAGTGGAGCTGGGAATGTTGTAGGAGCTGCCAGAAAGAAGACTGAATAATTGCCTAACTGTCTTAGAGGCAGAGGCTCCACTCCAGATTTTCTTTCAGGATCTACTCCCTTAGCCTTCACCTCTCCCAAGGAAATCCACAAGGCAGTGGTTGTGGTTAATGTCATCTTTGTCTGCCAGCTTGTTTCCACCACAGCTGCCGTTGGGATGATCAGAGGACAGCTAGCTGGAATCCAACTAACGGCTTGTGTGTTCCTGGTCACTGAGCATGGAAAGGCAGCAATGTATAATCGCTGTCAAGGGCCTGGGCCAAGATACAGATGTGTGGCTCAAGCAGGTGGTCACAAGCCGCTTTCTGAGTGCCCACAGAGTGAGCCTTTATGCAGGTCACAACTAGCCGGGCCAGCAAAGAAAATCAGGCAACTAACACATACAGCTAAACCAGATCAAATGAAGCAGAGCCAAGGCCTGAAAGAAGAGAATTGAAAAGAAGGCCTTAAAATAAATCGTCCCAGTACACCATAACGTCAGTCTGCAAGTGCTACTAGTAGCGACTGAGGTAGCCCAATGTCCTCTCCGTGGTCTGGCTATAACAGATACGTGTGTTAAGAGGTGAAAACAGAAACCTTGCCCATGAAAGCACAGACCAAGGTGAAAAGAAAACAGGGCACTGGCTGCAGGCTGGGCTGGACGCTGGCTGGCAGAAGCACTGATCAGCACACGCACCACTCACACAAGGCTCTGCTAAGACAGTGGCCAAGGACAGAAATCCCATCTAAGCAGCACCCTCCCACTCCATAAAAGTACTGCTGTTCAGCTCCCAAAGTCCCAGTGAACCAAGCTGGTGAAATCAGACCAACCAGAGGAAGTGTCTAGGAGCAGCAAATAACCCACCCAGGACATAGGATGGAGGGGAAAAGTCCTCGCTGAGGGTCTGGCAGCTCTACCTTAACGCTGCATCTAAGCTTGCACAAAGGAGTCTCATCACAGTTGGGCTGTGCTCTTGTCCAATGGCCAAATGATCCCCAGTCCTGGCAGTGGAGTGAGTCACGCGGCAAACTCCACTACAGGGGCTGCTGAGCCGTTTGGGTGCTCAGGGAGGCAGGGTCAGGAAGTGGGTTCAGTTGCTTGGTGCCTCCAGGGCAGGACAGCTGGGACACAGGGTGTGAACAGGCCTGGGCAACTGCACCCAGTTCCAGAGGGGACATGAGCTGGGATGGATGAGGGACTGACATGACGGGGGGCCTAGATAAGCCCCAAGGCAGGGAGCCCAGGCTCTCGAGCTGGGTGATGCAGCCAGAGGGGAAGGTTGAAGCCCCCACAGGTGTGTCTGAAACCCACAGGAAAGCCCCTGGCAACATGTGTGGCTGAGGTTGGTGTGTGGGCATGGCTTGAAGGATCCCCCCACCCTGAGGAAGATGCACCATTAAGCATGCTGGGTAACCTGCACTTAGGTGCCTGGCTCAGGTGCCACCCAGTACCCAGGGCCACCCCACTCTTCTTCCCTGCCCTTTCACCCAGCCATGCTGGGCCCAGGTAAAAGCACTCACATTGTCGTGGCTGAGCATGACGCCCTTGGGCGTGCCCGTGGTGCCCGAGGTGTAGATGAGGGTGCAGCAGTGGTTCACGCACTGGGAGCGGATGATGGAGTCCAGCTGCGAGTCGGGCACGGTCCTCCCCAGCTCCATGAACTCCTCCCACTGCCAGGGAACGGGTCAGCCAGGATCAGGCCATGGTGGAGGAGAGGTGGAAAGGAGCGCTGCCCCCTGCCAGCAGGTGCCGTGGGAATGGTGCTGGAGTGGGAGCAGGGGAAGGAGCCAGGGTCCCTCTAGGATGACAGTGAAGGGGCCCCCAGAGGATGAGATGTTGGAGAGGCCACACCAGCACCCCGGCAGGCTGTGCTGGGCAGGGCAAGGCTGTGAGACCGGTGAGCCGGGGATGGTCTGTGGTGTGGGGGGGTACAGGTGCTGGGGGTGGTGCAGGGTACTGAGAGGGGACACACAGGAACTCAGGGCCAGGGGAGGTGGGGCTGCCGCCTACCCTGACCACCATGACAGACTCGTACCGTGTACACATTGGGTCTCTTCTCCTCCAGTGAGTCGCGGTACTGGACGATGGCCTTGAGGTGGGGCAGCTGCTTCTGCACCTGTGGGGACGTGGATCAATGTGGCTTCTGCAGGGGAAGGCCCTGCCACAGCACCCCCATTCCAGTGCCAGGTGCCCCATGGGACCTGCATCCCCAAGCTCCCTGTTGGGGGAGGGCACGTGGGGGTGTGGTGACACAGTAGGGAGCGCTGCTACGCAGAGCCATCTGCCTCATTGTGCCAGGCCCAAAAACAGTTCGGGAGTCTCCCCTGGGGAGCCAATAGCCGGCCATCCCCTTTCCTGCAGAACACCTGCAAGCATGGGGTAACGCTGTTACCACCCGGGCATTGGTTCCTGGTAGGGCTCTGTGCAGCCTGGGGCACATAGACTGTGCAAGCCTTGAGGTACTTTGCCCACAGTAATATTTTGGGGTGCTCCTTTCTCCCCAAAGCATCCAAAGATAACATCAGATACCAGAGGAAAATAAAAAGCCAAGCCCAACTTCACTAGCCAAGCAAAGAGAGCAAAAAGGCCTGCCTCTCCCCTCTCCCCAGGAATTCAGCCAGGCATAACTGGATACCTTTATTGATCGGGGGGGGGGCAGGGAGGAGGGCGGGAGGGTAGTACCACGAAGTCAGAATACTCTTTGAGCGAACATAATCAATCAGAGTCTTTTACAATCTTGGACATAATCCTTTTACAATGCATCTGCCTATACTTACTCCTAGACTTCCAGCTAGTTTCCAGATTTTTACTTACAGTAGGAGCATCATCCAAGCTGGATCCTGGAGGTCCTGCCTTTTCCCTGGATCCTGGAGGTATGTGCTTGTGTGGCAAATGCCATCTCTGTCCCCAAACTCTGCTAGCTGACAATTTGGTTACCATGGTCACTGCAGAGGGCAGACACCTCTGCCTCAACAGCTTCAGGTAACCCTGAGTTGTAACCTGAGCTGGATACATTCCGGAGGGAGGGGGGAACCTGCTCTCTCTGCCTATGTGACTGGCCTCACACACTTGGGGTGGGTGGGGGCTTAAACCCCCTATTGTTCTAAGCAATGCCAACATGACTGGGAGGGGGCTAAAGACCCTCAGATGCATGATCAATGGCTACCTTGCCACTGTTTGCCACTGTTTGGTTTAAGGAATTTCTCTGATATTGCACTACCCTGTACCCTATCCCAAACCTAATCCTTGTAACCAATTAAGTTCTCCTTTTTACCTAGCATAGAAGACGTATTGGGAGAGGGTCGAGATTATGCCTTGGGGTCCCCTTGGTTTGGCTGACTTGGTTCAGCTGACAACTATTTGTGCTTCGGACTAAGGGAAACCCCCCAAGTTCTTGCAGTGAGTCAAGCACTCCCAAGGACTACTAGACCTGTGTTTCCCAGAGGGCTCAGGTCCCAGATCAGTCCAGACCCTGGTTGGTGGTGGTGTTGCCCCCAGGCCCGTGGGTGTGCCCCAGGAAGGGGGTCGGCTGGACGTGAGGCACCCCCAGGGAGACACTCGGAGCTGGGAAGGTGGTCGGGTGCAGTGAGGTGGGTGGCTCAACGCAGGAGCGCCCCCTACTGGACCACCACAGCTTGTTGCTTTCAAAATGCCCACTGGAGGAAGAGAGAGCACTCCCCTCCCCCTGGGAATTTTACCTGTCTGGGTCATCTGATTGACCAGCCAGTACCAAAAAGAAATGCAGGATATACAGGGGTCACCTGGTTTGTCCCAAGTGAGTAACAGAGAGAGGGAGACTTCTTTACAGGGGGTAGATAAGATCCTGCAATGGTTGTAAGGGTAAAATTGGGGGCAACCAGCAGCCCAGGTACACATGGCTATACAACAGGACTAAAGGGATAGGCAGGGAGCAGGGCATCATGGGGAATGGGACAGTGAGGACACTAGGGAAGTGAGTTTGGCAGGGCTGAGGGAAGGTGGCTCCGGTACGGGAGTCGGGGAAGACTGTGCATGGGGGGCAGGGGAGACATGAACCCCTTGTGGTGAGAGGGAAAGGGATGGGCGATCCCTGTGGGATTAGGGGGGCAGGGAAGCAATAACCCCCTTGGGGAGGGATAGCTGCTGTTACCTGCAGGATCTTGCTGAGCTGCGCGTTGTCCTCCACCACCACCACGTTGGCCTCACAGTTGGCGGCGATGTAGCCACAGGCCTCGGGGGAGCTGGTGCTGTAGACCCCAACTGCCAGGCCCCTGGGGTGGGGAAGAGCAGCAGCGTGAGACCAGGGGCCCCAAGGAGATGCCCCATCAGCCCAACTGCACCCGCTCCAGTCCCACCTGCTCCAGAGCCACTCAGCAACCTGCCCAAGGCGCCCCCTCGGCCGGCCACAACCTGCACCCACACCAGGGCCCGGCTCATGTCCCCTCACCCAAGCACCCCTGGCACCTGCGCGGGCCCCCATCCCACCCCGCAGCGTGAAGGCACCCCCTTACCCGGCCATGATGGCCCCGAAGTCAGCGATGACCCACTCGGGGCTGTTGGAGCCCAGGATTGCGACGCCGTGGAAGCGCTCCAGGCCCAGCTGGGGACAGCAGAGAGGGGTCAGGTCCACCTCCAACCACCCGGGACCGGACCCAACCACACCTGACCCCGCTGCAGCCTGGCACTCCTCAGCCCCGTGCCCGCGGCGCCCGCTCACCTTCAGGAAGCCCTTGGCGGCGGCCCGGCACTGCTGCTGGTAC
>NW_005843055.1:203935-209994 GCF_000455745.1 Alligator sinensis
GGCGGCTGGAAAAGCTGGTGCACGGTGATGGGGGGCAAGCCCCCGGCCCCCTCGGGGTCCAGGCGCAGCCGCACCGCCCCATCTGCACGCGTGGTGAACAGGGTCTCCGCCAGCGCCACGGGACCGCTGCAGCCCCCTGCGGGCAAGAGGGCAGGGCGGTTGTGGGCACCTGGCACTGGCCAGGCACTGCACATGCCAGGCACCACTGTCTGCAATAGGATTTCATCACAGATGCCTCTCAAAGACATGGAGGTGACAACCCTTGACTGAGCCCCACAGCACACGGCTGCTGCCAAGGGGTGATGGATGCTGGCCCCCAGGGGCGCAGGCATGCCTGGAGCAGAAAGGAGACAAGAAAAGGGCCAGCAGCTGAGCTGGGACAGGGACAGGGCACAGTCTGCATGCAGGGCCCAGGCAGGATGGTGGAGGCACGCTGTAGACAGAGGACCCCAGCGCAGGGCTGGGGTCAGAGAATGGGGAGTTAAGGGCATGAGAGCATGGGGCAGGAAGGGGTCTCCTGGGCGCTCAGCTTGGTCCTCTACTTTCCCAGGCAGCCCCTGACCCAGGGAATCCTGCGACTCACCCACTCCACCCCATGCACCTCACAGCTACAGAGCTCTGAGGAAAACTGAGCCTGAAACCTCCCAGCAAGACCCTCCCACCAACACCGCGGAGGTTTTGAGTCCCACAGGAGCCCTGCACTCCCAACGCCAGCTGCCAGAGCCTCAGAGCCCTCTCCAGCTGTCACTAGAGGAAAAGGGCCCTGAGGCCTGGGTTGAGGCAAGTGGGGCTGGTGGTACATGCTGCAGCTTGAACGGGGAGACACCACTGTGGGTGTGGGGACCCCACTAGTGTCTGGGCAGGGGGCAGCAGAATGGGCCCTGGCAGAGATGGCATGGCAGGGGTCCAGGGCCAGGATGGGGGATGAGGTCTCCAAGCCAGGGCTGGTTCCTTTAACTTGGATCTCACCTGCAACTGATGTCAGGATGGCTGGGGTGCGGGCTGCCTGGCCACTCTCCCCCTGGCACTGTGGTGACCCCAAGCCATATGCCTGGGCAGGGGGCAGGCTCAGGGGAAGTTCTTCTACACGGGCTGATGGGCGCCCGCTCCCTGCATCTGGCTCCTGCGTGGCTGTCCCATGCTGCATCCCAGGTGCCAGCGCATGGCTCAGTCCAGCCGTGCCCAGGCCATCAGAGCTGGTGATGGGTAGTGGCTGCACAGCTCCTTCTGGCTCCATGCTGCATGGGGAGAGACCAGGGCTGGGGTGACCCTGGGCAGGGCCCATCCCATGTCCTGCTCCAGCACTCCCTGACTCTAGCCCAGAGGCCTCCCCTGCCCCTGAGTGTCCTGTCCATGAGCCTCTCTCAGGGAGCTCCCCCAGCCCCAGCCCTGCTCCGGCTCCTCCAGGGCTCACTGGGGCCATGCCTGCCAGCACCGGGGCTGGGACCCTCACCACAGCAATGGCAGGGCAGGAGCCAGCGTGTCTCTGCCCAGCTGCCTTCGCCCCACCAGGGCCCTTCTGTCCCAGGGGTCAGCACGGTGCCCAGGGCAGCCCCTGCTCCACTTGCATGCCTGGCATGCTCTGTGACCTGGGGGGCACTGTCTGGGTGCTAGGGGGCACGGTGACCAATTGAACCATGCCCGGCACTGCCTGCACCTCAGCCAGGGTACCACGCTCCGGCACACTGCTCCCCGTGGGGACAGACCATGAGAACTGCATGGGCAGCCAGCCCCATGTATGACCCTCCCTTAGCTGGGGGGAGAGCAGTGGGAGGGCCCCGCATGGCTGTCTCCTTTCTCAGTGTCAGGGCAAACAAGGATCATGGCAGCACCCCATCCTACCCCTCACTCACACTGCTCACTGCCCAGGGACTGACCGGGGGGGGGGACACACCATCCACTGCCCGCCTGAATGGGAATGGGGTAAGTCCAGTGCTACGGCCTGCCTGCACATACTTCCTGGCAGCCCCGCTCCTGCCTGCCCAGGGAGCAACAACACGGTTGCCAGGAACATCCCTGATCAGGCCAGAGGGGACCATCAGGGCCAGGGCAGGAGGAGAATGGGCCTGGGGCATAGGGGCTGCTCTCACTGGTCCTCCCTGGGGAAGAGAAAGACCCACCCAGGACACTGCACCATGGAGGTGAAGGAAAGGCCCAGAGGACCATGATGTCAGGAAGGCTCTGGACTCTTGGACCAGGGACCCATGCTCCAGGACAGAGGACAGCTGTCCAGAGATGGGAGCTGCCTGACAAGACTGGTAAGAGCAGCTCAAGGTATCACCAGCTGAGCTGGTGAGGGGGCTTTAAACTAGGTCCTATAAGAAAGGACAAAGAACACCCACCAGGCATGGGGTGGGTGCTGTTGAGCACAGGTCCCCCAGGGAATATGGGAAGCACTATGTGCTGTGGGTGCATTGGACTCTGAGGGCTGGGCACTGAGAGGAGAGGCCATACTCTGGAGAAGGGCTGGGGACCTGCAATGGGCAGAGACATAAGAGGGAACCCAGCAGGGTAGGCTAAAGTGTTTCCTGCATGTGGGTGCAAGTTCAAGGAGCAGGGAACAAGTGGGAGGAACGGGGCATCTGGGCCTGTAAAACTGTGACGTCATGGGCGTTATAGATGTAGCGGGCAAACTGAGTTATGCTAAGACTTTTAGCCATTAGTCCATTGGAACTAAGCAATACAATTGAGCAGAGTGCCTTACAATGCATTGGAAGAAGTAAGTGCTGTAATTGAAGTACTATACGTGAGCAATGTATAGCACTTTCCCTATAAGGGTAAGGAAAGATAACCAAAAGTAGGATAGGATTGGTTTACCAGATAAGGCAGGGGTGGGCAAAATGCAGTCTGTGGGCTGGATGTGGCCTGCCAGGCCACTCTACCCAGCCTGCGGGTCCCCTAAACAATTTAGAAAATTAATATTTATCTGCCCCTGGCTGCCTGTCACGCGGCCCTCAATGGCTTGCCAAAACTCAGTAAGCAGCCCTTCTCCCAAAATAATTGCCCGCCCCTGAGATAAGGAATGCTTGGCACAGTGCCAACATATTGGAAGATTTCAGATGAGAAAGTTACAAAAGTAATGAACAATGTAACAGAGTCCCGACTGAGACTCTGTTACTTAGAAACAGTAAGAGCTGAGGAGGGGGAAACAGGAAATAACTGACCCCAGGGAACCAATCGGCACCCAGAAGGAAGAATAAGAGGGAGAGAAGACGGCCCAGAGCTGCCTGAAGAGGGAAGACGGACCAAAGAGGTTGATCAGGAGAAACTCCGACAGGGGCAGGGATTGCTATCCTCTCCGCAGACCAGAAACCGAGATCGCTGCCTACTTGAAGGACCCGTTCCACTGGTGAGTTACGGGGACACGGGAGGGAGGAGGTGACAGACGGTGGTCCGGAGGGGATCAAGATTGGCAGAGAAAGAGAGAGAAAAACGGAGCTAGTGGAGAGCTCCGGAGAAAAGATGCTCCGTTTGTGAGCTCAAACCGCGGCTAAGCCGGAACCCCCGGTTCCGGAGTTAATTGCCTGCTAACAGGATAAGTGGTGGCAGATGGTCGATTAACTGCTAGCCTACGCTCTGTATCCAACCCAAGTAATTGCTGGGTGTCTCCTGGTGATTGGCCCTCGGGTAGGGCATTCAGGGACAGAGTGAAACTGCTGTAAGCAATAAACAGGCTTGTTAACCCTAGATCGAGCCAGCGTGTTTCTTTCTGCGGGTACCGGCACTTAAAATCTCTTCCTCCCCAGAAATTATTAAAGATCGAAGTCGTGGCAGGCGGGAATTGTGGGCAAAGTCAGTCCCAAGGACAGACACACTGACAAACAAACCAAGAGAAAGGTTAGTTAACATCCAGTGATTCTGGGAGGACAGACAGCTGCTGTGACCCTGCTTGCGCAGCAAGGAAGCTAGAAACAAACATCACACACACCCAAGGACCAAAGGCCTGTTACCCCCGAAGGTCTCTGCTGAAGCCACTTGCCAGGTCATATTATTGGGAGGAAACCTGTAATATTGTCTAGGGCTTACTAATAAAGTTTACTTGACACCATATTGGACAAGGAGCTGTGTCAACACTTGGGGGTCTCTGGCAAAAAAATCCAAGTGGCAGTAACATAAACCTGGCAGAACCACTCTGCACCCGGAATATCGGCACCGCGGTGCACAGCCTGCTGGGAAGCGGCTTGCTCTGCAAGGACCTGCTGCAGCAAGGAGATTCAGGCTTGTGCTCCGGGCCAGTGAGAAGACAGCAGTGACCCTGGATGCACCTGGGCAGACAGAGGGACAAAAAGGGCAGTGATGCTCTGGAGGGGCCTCGCAGACTGTCCTGGCAGGTGAGGCATGTGGCACAAAGGCCACCGTCTGTGCCCCTCTCCAGAGATCTGTCTCTGCCAGTGTGAGAGGCTGGTGTTGAATTCCTCATGGCGGGGATCTCCCTCCCTTGTCTACATGACAAAAGCCTGGTGCCTCGGAGGTGGATGCTCTGGTCACAGGGTGGGGGGGGAAAGCCCCGCTCACCAGCCCAGGTAGCCAGTGCTGCGTTTTTTTTTTTTTTTTGCTCCAAGAGTGCCCTGCCTCCAGGGGAAACTCCAACCACCTCTGGACGATGCGTGTGAGCAAGCTACTCAAGAGCCGACTAGATATTTATCTTACAGTAACTCAGATGCGAGATCAAAAGGCTACCTCAGCCTTGCTGGTTTGCTCTATGGGATTTCTCTGATATTTCCATGATACTGCTCTACCTTTTACCCTGTTTCCGCCCTACCCCTGTAATCAATGAAGTTCTCCTTGTGACCGGTGTGGGAGACTTATTGAGGGGTGGGTCTGAATTATGCCGAGGAGGCCCCTTAGGTCTGTGGACTAAGGGAGACTTCCCTAATCAGCCCCTGACTTGGGAAAGTGCCCCAAGTGCCTGTATTGGGTCTAGCACCCATTGGAGGATCAGGCCTGTGTTCTCCAAGGTGCGCAGAGCCAGGATTGAGTCCAGAGCCTTGGATGGTGGCAGCGGGAACCCCAGGTTAGTGGGTGTGCTCCAGGGAAGGGATTGGCCGGACGGGAGGCACCCCAGGGAGGCACTCGGAGCCTGGAAGGTGGTTGGGTGCAGTGAAGTGGGCGGCTCAACGCAGGAACATGAGTCGGCAGTGTGATGAAGCCATCAGAAAAGCCAATGGCACTTTATCGTGCATCAGCAGATGCATGACGAATAGGACCAAGGAGGTGATACTTCCCCTCTATCAGGGGCCGGCCAGACCGCAGTTGGAGTACTGCGTGCAATTCTGGGCGCCGCACTTCAAGAGGGATGTGGATAACCTGGAGAGGGTCCAGAGAAGGGCCACTCGTATGGTTAAGGGCTTGCAGACCAAGCCCTACGAGGAGAGACTGGGGCCCCTGGACCTCTTCAGCCTCCGCAAGAGAAGGTTGAGAGGCGACCTTGTGGCTGCCTATAAGTTCATCACTGGGGCACAGAAGAGAATTGGTGAGGATTTATTCACCAAGGCGCCCCCGGGGGTTACAAGAAATAATGGCCACAAGCTAGCAGAGAGCAGATTTAGATTGGACATTAGGAAGAACTTCTTCCCAGTTCGAGTGGCCAAGGTCTGGAACGGGCTCCCGAGGCAGGTGGTGCTCTCCCCTACCCTGGGGGTCTTCAAGAGGAGGCTAGATAAGCATCTAGCTGGGGTCATCTAGACCCAGAACTCTTTCCTGCCTATGCAGGGGGTTGGACTCGATGATCTATTGAGGTCCCTTCCGACCCTAACATCTATGAATCTACTGGCCTGCCACACGTGGTGGCAAGAAATAAAATGGGAGATCGCAGAGATGGAAGAGTTGGGGGCAATCCGGCCTTCAACGAGCCCCTGGGCCAGCCCAGTAGTACTCGTCCGGAAGCAGGATGGGACCATCTGGTTCTGTGTGGACTACCGGAAGCTGAATGCCATTACCACCCCTGATGCGTACCCTATGCCCAGGATGGACACGTTGCTGGATCGCCTGGGCCCAGCCCAGGTGATCTCTACTCTCGATCTGTCCAAAGGATTTTGGCAGATGGCCCTGGACCCGGA
>NW_005843055.1:210229-211187 GCF_000455745.1 Alligator sinensis
AGCAAGCTGGTCTTACAGTGAAAGCCAAGAAGTGCCAGTGGGCACTATCAGAGGTAGTGTACCTGGGTCATCGTGTGGGTGGAGGTCATATTGCTCCCTTGTGGGACAAGATTGAGGCCATCAAAGACTGGCCGCCTCCACAGACCAAGATGCAAGTCAGAGCCTTCCTCGGCCTGGTGGGTTACTACGGAAGATTTGTCCCTGGGTTGGGGCATCCACCACCCCGCTGCACGAGCTGACCAAGAAGGGCATCCCAGACCCGATGGTCTGGAAGCAAGGGTGCCAGGAAGCATTTGACACCCTCAAGGCTGCCCTGGTCAAACAACCGATCCTGAAGGCACCACTCCATGTTAAACCCTTCTACGTGGCAACAGATGCCTCTGACGTAGGACTAGGAGCTGTGCTCTTACAGGAGCACCAGGAGACACGGCACCCCGTGGCGTACCTCAGCCGGAAGTTAATCCCTTGGGAGTGGAACCTGTCCTCCATCGAGAAGGAGTGCTTGGCCATCGTCTGGGCCCGAACAAGCTGAAGTCCTATTTGTGGGGACAACAGTTCACCGTCCTGTCGGACCATGCCCCGCTGCAGTGGCTGCAGACCATGCAGAACACCAATGCCAAGCTGCAGTGATGGGCCTAGCAGCTCCAAGAGTTCAACTTCACTGTTGAGCACATCAAGGGAAGCCAGAATTTGATAGCGGATGCCTTGTCACGAAAGGACTCTGGGTAGTGGGTCCTTGGGACTCAGGACTAGTGAAGAGATCACTAGCGTAAGACTGCCATCAGGTTTTATGGTTTCGGTACTGTATTTTTATAACTTGTTCCAGGTTTTCTTTTTTTCCCCCCTCTTCTTCTGGCATCCCATGGGAACTCCCTGACCCAACGTGCCCGGACCCACAGCCCTGAGAGGCCCTGTGTCCGAGCTTATAAAGGGGGGGGGGGGGGGAGCAGAGCCCGGG
>NW_005843055.1:211197-235263 GCF_000455745.1 Alligator sinensis
AACCCCAGGCTAGCGGGTGTGCTCTAGGGAAGGGGTCGGCTGGACGTGAGGCACCCCAGGGAGGGCACTCAAAACCTGGAAGGTGGTCGGGTGCAGTGAGGTGGGTGGCTAAATGCAGGAGCGCCCCCTACTGGCCCGCCACAATGCAGTCTTCACGTGGGGAACAAGAACATCCACAATGTGGCCAACACTTCTAGCGAGGGGTGGAAACTCCCTTGACAGTGGCTGCAAGAAGAGCACAGCTGCACAGACAATGCCCAGTGGGTCCTTACCATGAGCACAGGATGAGATCCTGGGCACAGCCAGGGTAGAGGGGGGGAATTTCTCCTGCACCCCAGTTGTACCAGCATGGTGGAACTGTGTGAGTGGGAAGTGATTGGAAACCTGGCAGGAAGTGACCACATGCAAGGAACCAAGTCAGAGGTGGTCTGGCCTAATGTCTAGGCTATGCAGGGAAAGCTGGGGCCAAGGGCTGGGACAGAAGCCAGGAGTCCAGTGATGAGGTCAGAGGGAAGTCCAGGGACAGACCCCAGAACGCAGGCCAGGGGCAGGCCCTGGGAGTCGGGGACTGAGTTCCCAAAGCCCGGGAATGAGCCACAGGGCAAGGGCTGAGCTCAAGCTATGCTGGGACCAGACACCAGGACAGCCAGAGAGTGCAGGAGCCAGGAGGCTGTCCACAGTTCATGGCTCAGAGCTGCCAGCAGGCTGGCATGGTCTGTGGCCAAATAGGGAGCTGCATTCCCTGCCACCCCGGTGGAGCTACTGGTTCAGTCACTGGGGCAGAGTGGTCAGTTAGAGCCCTTGCCAAGCAGTGGGGTTGCCCAGGCAATGAGCCCAGCCTGGCCAGCCTTGTCTGGGCCTGTCATTGAATACTGCAGACTTAGTGGCACTGAGAGAGGGAAGACTTGAGACATGGTGCTGTCTTTGCTGCAACTCAACTGCTGCAGGGAAGCTACAGGTGACCCATGGGCAGACAGCATGGAGGACAAGAGCCAGGAGGACACGGTGTGGGGGGCTCAACACAGAGGCTCACCAGCACTGTGCAAAGAGAAGACTAACTGCAGGGGACTGAAATGGCTACACAAGGCCTTCATAGCTGCCTCAGCATCAAGGTAGATGCCTGCAGTCAGAGGTGGGACCGGTCAGTCATTGATGAGCTGCCTGGGAAGAGCAAGAAGGCGCAGGGACAGAGCCAGGAGAGCAAAGATGAAGAGGGCCTAGAAATGAGGCAAGCAGATGAGAGAAGAGGGAAATCCCAGGCCCTGATGACCAGCGAGGGGAGCTGTCAGTGGGGAGACTGTTGCCTCTGACTTCACAGACTAAAGAACCTGCTTTTGTTTTTTTGCTGCAAACATTTGTATTCCTCCCTCTCTCTCTCCACCTCCACCACTCTGCCAAGTGTCCCCTGTGGCTCACTTGGCAGCTCAAAGCACACTAAAAACCCATTACACAGTTTGCACTGCATAACTACATGCCTGCAGACCCATCTCCATATTCATACTCCCATCCACTGCCCTCCTCGGAGGGTCTACTCTGGGACTAAGTGAAATGGACTGGTAATACAGGAAGACAGAAGAGAATGATGGGAAAGAATTGGCACACCTCATCTGGTGGAGAGGTGTCTGGCATAGACTTCACAGACTAAAGAACTGTGAGCAGAGAGTGAACACAGTGATGCTGGCAGAGAAGGGGAAGGGCTGCGCTCACAGTACAGAAAGAGCACAGCAGAGCACTTGGGGTCACCCGGAGGGAAGGGAAGATGGCTGGGCCTGAGCAAATTCACTCTAGAGGAAGACATCTTTGAGTCAGTGGTTTTCCTGAGGCCGGTGTGAGTTGTGGTGTCCAGCTTGCTTTTGGGCGAAGACCATTGTCCTTTTTCCCAGCATGCATGCAGGGGGAGAGCGATCATTTTTAGGATTCCAGGTATCCAAGGACACCTAGAGATTGAGATGGTGGTGAGCTATGGTGATGCATCCAGGTGGCAGCCTCAGGACAAGCTGAAGCCAGGAGAACAGGCAGCCAGAAGCACCCCAAGAACGTCCCCAGTGACATGATTAGAGAGGATTGCTCGAGGAAAGTGCTGCAAGAGCTACTGAAGGTAAGCAAGGCAGACCTGTTTTACATTATTTACCAAGACTCCACTTCAGATTGGCTTCATAAACCCTGCCTCCAGGTCAGATTTCCGGAGTCACCTGCAGGATCTGGAGGAGGATTCCAGGCTGGCTAACTTGGTATTTGTTGGGGGAAACGCCCTTGAAAACTCGAGGAGACAAAACACTGTAAAACTTCAGTTTCACACTGCAGAAATAGGGGACGAGGACATTCAGTTCTGGCTGTGAATTCATGGGGATGATTGAGGAAGAGAAAGACGGAGAGGGAATTTGGACAGGAACTTGGATAGTCAGGGTCCTGTTGAAATGTGCCCTAGATAATCCAAGAGCACTGACTGTCCCCATCTCCATTTCTTCACTGCAATCAGAGTTCCTTGAGTTCATGCTCTTGCTTGTGCTGTACCTCTTTATCCACTTGCTCCCGTTTGTGCGGTTTGGTGACATGCTGGCACTGAGCTGCTTGCTCCCTCTTGTACATCTCAATCTTATGATGGCACTGTGCCTCTTTGGCTGTTAGCAGGTGTATTTCCAACTGCAGCTCTCAGGTCCAGAGGTGAGATTGCTTCCTGAGCTCCTTGGGGCTGCCTCCCGGAGGCCCATTGGAAGAGGCTCCCCTCACACTTGGAACTGAGGCAAGAAGGTCCTTGATGTGATCACTGTCCTGCAAGGCTTTAATCAGGTCCTTTTTCTTTTGCCCTTGTGGTATTTGGAGGCCTCTCTCAGTCAATTTCTCCACCAGTTTGTCCACAGTCAGGTTGGTATAATTGCTGGTCTTTCTAGCTACACTTCCCAGTTGACCCAATGCCAAATCAAAGACCCATCTGCTCAAGGGTTTTCGGTGACAATGCTTCCTTCCCCCATATTATGCCTTCCAGACAGCAGTCTGTGGGATCCCAACACTGCCACCATATGTGGCGGCCCAGTAGGGGTTGCTACTCCATCAAGCCACCCACCTCAATGTGCTGACCCAAAACCATGCTTTGGGATGCTCTCCTGGGGTGCCTATGTCTGGCCATCCCCCTTCCTGGAGAACACCTGCAAGCCTGGAGTAATGCTGCCACCATCTGCGGGCTGGTCTCTGTTGGGGCTGTGTGCAGCCTGGGGTACACAGATCCTGCAATCTGTGGGGATGCTCTGCCTGCTAGTAGTATTTTGGGGGCTCCTTGTAGCCTGGAGCTTCCCAGGATAAACTCAGATAGGACTGAATTAATTAATGAACCACCAAGCTCCCTCCCCCCTCAGGTATTCACAGCCAGGCATGCTGAACAAGATAGCTTTTTACTGATTAGAAGGGGAGAGAATGGGGGAGGGATAGAACAAAGGATGTTTAGGAAAAAACCAAAATGTTGGAGCAATACAGAATAAATTGAGCCTTTCATCAAATTTGGGTTTGGGGACCCTTTTAAATCTTCATCTAAAATTACTTAATCCTAATCTACTGGCTAAATTTCCAAATCTACTTACAGTAAAATCATCCAGAGAGACTCTTTCAGTCTCTCTCTGGAGGTCCTAGCTTCTGTGTCCCCCAAAAAGACTGCCCCAGAAAGAGAAAGAAAGCAAGCTCCCTTCCCCTCAGGAATTTTTACAGCCCAGTTGCCTAGGTGACCAGGTTGACCAAAATCAGGGAGAGAGAAAGTCAGAGTGGAGTTGGAATGTTCCTTCCGAGGGAGACAGAGAGAGGGGGTTCTCGTCACACTGTCCATGTACATGCCAGCCCACAGAAAGGCAAGGTGTGCATTCCTAGAAAACATGGCCATAACAATGCCAAGCATCCGGCAGGTAATGATCACAGGGGACTTCAACTGCATCATCAGTGAGGGTGACAGAGCCAGCAGTGCTTGAAAGGCAGGCATGGAAAGAGGCAACTGGTTGAGGATCACAGCCTGGTGGATGCCAGAAAGGAAGTTCAAGGCCCCAGGGGGAATTTCACCCGGGTGGACCCCACAGGGAAAACCAAGACCTGGATGGACTTTGTCTTCCTCCTCAAGGAGCAGAAAGCATTGGAAACTCGATCCATGCAAGTCTGTTTCTCAGACCACTGCCTCCTCACAATCCAACCTGAAATGAGAGGACAGCTGGAAAAGGGTAGAGGGGTGTGGAAGCTAAACACCAGCCTGTTGGAAGATGAAAAGATCCAGAACAGTTCCAGAGAGCACTACATAGGCTGGAGGACCCTCAGAGACCTGTATGTGAACTAGGGAGAGTGGTGAGTCAGCCTTAAAGAGAGGACCAAAGGCTTCTTCCAACAGGCTGGCAAGCAGTGAGCCTTCTTCCAAAGAAGGCAGCAGAAGCACCTGACTTGTAAGTTGCAGGCCCTGCACAGGCAGTGATGGGCTGGGATGAGAGGGAGGATATGTAGGTGGTGAAGGCCCAGACTGGCACCTGGTACCGGTGGCAGGCCAGGAAAAATATCTTCTAGGCCAGGGCCCCCTTGGTGGAGGAGAGGGAGGAGTGGTTTGCTTATTTTAGCAGGTTAAAGAAGAGCAAAGAGAAGCGCATGACATGCCTAAGAGGCAGGGCAGGAGCAGAGCACCGGTTGAAGGAAGGTATGATGTAAACTGTGGCCACCTTCTACTGAGAGCTCTACCCTGCATGCCAGAGGACATGGGGTCCATGCAGCAGTACCTGCAGTGGCTTAGCCTCAGAGAGGCTGAGTACCAGCAGCTGGAGGAGGAGTGGACACTGGAGGAGGTCAAGAAGACACTCTGCAGTTTCAAGAGTGGTAAGACTCCTGGGTCAGATGGACTACCCAAGGAGTTTTACATGTCCTTCTGGGACCTGGTGGGCCATGAACTGCTGGAGCTCTTTCAAGAGCAACTGCAGGTGGGCTGCCTCAGGGCTGAAATGGACTGGGGCCTTGTGACCCTCTTGCACAAGAATGGCCTGAGGGAAGAGTTGAAGAACTGGAGGCCCATTATCCTCCTAAACTTCAGCTATAAGCTACTGGCCAAAGTTCTGGCTGAGAGACTTAAATCTGTCCTAGGTTCCATCACCTATGAGGACCAGTTGTGTGGGGTACCAGGATGCCAGCTCCACGGAGCCCTGCTGCAACTGAGGGATGCACTCCAGCTGGAATGGGACAGAAGGCAGAAGGTTGCTGTGCTAAACCTGGACCTGGAAAAAGCCTATGACAGAGTATCATACCAGTTTCTCTGCAAGATGCTGAGGAGAACAGGCATCCCTCTGACCTTCACCAGCTGGATAAGGATGCTGCACACAGAGGTGGACAGTGAGGTGCTGGTCAACAGGTTCTTGAGTGTGCAGGTTGCAATAGAGTCAGGGGTCAATCAGGGCTGCCTGCTGTCCCTGCTCCTGTTCATCTGTGCCATTGAACCCCTGGCCCAGCGCATCAGGCAGGAACTCGTGATGAGAGGAGTCCAGATCCCCAAAGGAAGCAAGGAAGAGACCAAGGTCCTGGCCTACATGGATGACCTGAACATCCTGTGCCAGAATAAGTGTGCAGTAAAAAGAGCCCTGTGGCGCACACAGGTCTACAAAAGGTCAGCAGGAGCCAAGCTCAACGTGAGCAAGAGCACCTGCGTGGCCATGGGTGAGCTCAGGGACCTGGAGTCCCTGGGGGTCTTGCTTCCCCGTGAGGGGGTCAAGATACTTGGGGTGGAGTTTGACCCTAAGGTGAGCAGAAGGAGGGCCTGGGAGAAGGAGGCCAAGGTGAAGCAGAGGTTAGGTCTGTGGCATGTGCACCACCTCTCCATAGATTCATAGATGTTAGGGTCGGAAGGGACCTCAATAGATCATCGAGTCCGACCCCCTGCACAGGCAGGGAAGAGTGCCGGGTCTAGATGACCCCAGCTAGATACCCATCTAACCTCCTCTTGAAGACCCCCAGGGTAGGGGAGAGCACCACCTCCCTTGGGAGCCCGTTCCAGACCTTGGCCACTCGAACTGTGAAGAAGTTCCTCCTAATGTCCCGTCTAAATCTGCTGTCTGCTAGCTTGTGGCCATTATTTCTTGTAACCCCCGGGGGCGCCTTGGTGAATAAATCCTCACCAATTCCCTTCTGTGCCCCCGTAGGCCCTTAGCCATATGAGTGGCCCTTCTCTGGACCCTCTCCAGGTTATCTGCATCCCTCTTGAAGTGCGGCGCCCAGAATTGCACGCAGTACTCCAACTGTGGTCTGACCAGCGCCCGATAGAGGGGAAGTATCTCCTCCTTGGACCTATTCGTCATGCATCGAATGATGCACGATAAAGTGCCATTGGCTTTTCTGATGGCTTCGTCACACTGCCGACTCCTGTTCATCTTGGAGTCCACTAGGACTCCCAGATCCCTTTCCACTTCCGTGCCACCCAGCAGGTCATTCCCTAGGCTGTAGGTGTGCTGGACATTTCTCCTCCCTAGGTGCAGCACTTTGCATTTCTCCTTGTTGAACTGCATTCTGTTGTTTTCTGCCCACTTGTCCAACCTGTCCAGGTCTGCTTGCAGCTGTTCCCTGCCCTCCGGCGTGTCCACTTCTCCCCATAGCTTTGTGTCATCTGCCAACTTGGACAGAGTACACTTCACTCCCTTGTCCAAGCCGCTGATGAAGACAATAAAGAGTATCGGTCCAAGGACCGAGCCCTGCGGGACCCCACTTCCCACACCCTTCCAGGTCGATACCGACCCATCCACCACGACTCTCTGGGTGCGACCCTCCAGCCAATTCGCCACCCACCGGACTGTGTAGTCATCCAAGTCACAGCCTCTTAACTTGTTCACCAGTATGGGGTGGGATACCGTATCGAAGGCCTTCCATGCACCATGGGGGGGAACATGATACTTATGAAGGCAGTGCTACTACCAGTGCTTCTGTACACCACACTAGTCTTCCCCCCCCCCCTCCAAAGCATGTCACCCACAGTGTCCAGGGAGCCATGTGTGTCTTTTTCTGGGGATCCAGAGCAGACAAAGTGGCACGGAAGACCCTGTACAAGAAGAAATGGACCAGGGCTGGGGAATGCCAACCATCCACCTGTTTCTGTGGCCATAGTACATGAGCCAGATCTGCAAGCTGGAGTCAAATGCAGAGACCAAAACAGCTTGGCTCATCAAGTATTTTGCAGGTCACTTCCTGAGATGGTGGGGGCAGGGGGTGTTGTAAGAGCCAATCTAAGGGAGACTGTGGACCATGGATCACCCCTGGTTCTACAAGGTCCTGAACCAGTTCCAGACCGAGTATGGGCTACTGAATGAAGGCCCAGTGACTATGACCAAACACAGGAAGATATAGAAGGTGGTCCAAGCTAGAGCTAGGCTATTGACCATGGAGCTGCACCCTGAAGATGACTGCTAGGTTGTCTGGGACCGGATCTTCCACAAGGACCTACAAAAGGACCACAGAGATTTGAACTGGCTAATAGCTCACTGCACATTCCCACTCAAGGCGTGGAGACACAGAGACGTGTAAGGGACTCAACCCCGCTGCCCCAGGGAAATCTGCCAAGATGCCACAGAGACCATCAACCAGTTGTAGGGGGGCTGTTAGGAAGGGCAAGGCAAAGATGGAGCTGGGACTAGCAACCTGGATCAAGGACAGTAAGAAGTCCTTTTTTAAATACATAGGGGGTAAAAAGAAGGTTCTGGGTAATGTAGGGCCTCTGGAGGACACACTAGGAAGTCTGGTGGTCACACCAGACATCATAGCTAACTTATTTAACAACTTCTTTGCCACCATTTTTCTGAGCAGGGACCAGGTCACTCCCCCATCATGATCCCTGATGGTCCCGGGGGAGGCACAGCCAGGCCCAGGGTCGGAGTGGACCTAGTCAGGGACCTCCTGGTGGGACTGGACAGGTCCAAATCAACAGGTCCTGATGCTCTCCACCCTAGAGTGCTGAAGAAGTCATTGCAGGTCCCCTGGCACAGCTTTATGAGCACTCATGATGCTCTGGAGAGGTGCCAGAGGACTGGAAGAGGGCCAATGTGGTCCCCATTTTCAAAAAAGGGAAGAGGGAGGACCCAGGAAACTATAGGCCTGTTTGTCTTACCTCGGTCCTGGGGAAGCTCTTCAAGAAAATTATCCAGGAGCACATCTGCAAAGGGCAAGTAGGGGAGTGTATGCTTAGGGGCAACCAACATGGGTTCATCAGAGGCAGGTCCTGTTAGACCAACCTGGTGGCCTTCTATGATCAGGTCACTAAATCCTTGGATGCAGGCATTGTGTTGGACGTAGTCTTTCTGGACTTTAGAAAAGCTTTTGACACTGTCTTGCACCCCATTCTCATTAAAAAATTAGGCGACTGTGGTGTTGATCCCTACATGGTCAGATGGGTCACTAGTTGGCTGGAGGGCTGTACGCAGAGAGTGGTGGTGGACGGGTAATTTTCGACCTGGAGGGATGTGGGCAGTGGGGTCCCCCAAGGCTCGGTCCTTGGGCCTGCATTGTTCAACATCTTCATCAGCGACTTGGATGAGGAGTTAAAAGAACCTTGTTCAAATTCACAGATAACACTAAGATGTGGGGGGAGGTGGGCATGCTTGGGGGGGGGGGGGAAAAGGCACGGTGGGCAGATGAGAACAGGATGGGCTTCAACACTGACAAGTGCAAGGTGCTGCACCTGGGGAGGAAGAACCAGCAGCATGCCTACAGGCTGGGGAACTCCCTTCTCATCAGCACAGAGGCAAAAAAGGATCTTGGAGTCATTATTGACTCAAAGATGAACATGGGCCGACAGTGTGGGGATGCAGTCAGGAAGGCCAACCGCACCTTGTCGTGCATCCACAGATGCATCACAAGCAGGTCCAAGGAAGTGATCCTCCTCCTCTGTGTGGCACTGGTCAGGCCACAGTTGGAGTACTGCATCCAGTTCTGGGTGCCGCACTTCAGGAGGGATGTGGACAGCATCGAGAGGGTCCAGAGGAGGCCACTCACATGATCAGGGGGCAGCAGGGCAGGCCCTATGAGGAGAGGCGATGGGACCTGAACCTGTTCAGCCTCCACAAGAGAAGGCTGAGGGGGGACCTGGTGGCCATCTAGAAATTGGCCAAGGGGGCCCAGCAGGCAATGGGAGAGTCCCTGTTCCCACGAGCACTACCGGGAGTATCAAGGAATAACAGCCATAAGCTGACAGAGAGCAGATTCAGGCTGGATATCAGGAGGCACTACTTCACTGTCAGGGCAGCTATGATTTGGAACCAACTTCTAAGGGAAGTGGTGCTGGCTCCTACCCTGGGGGTCTTCAAGAAGAGGCTGGATGAACACCTAGGCAGGGTCGTTTGACCCCAGTACTCTTTCCTGCCCATGGCAGGGGGTTGGACTTGGGATGAGGTGGGCACGCTAGTAGGGAGGGAAAGACTGCAGCAAGACCTGGATAGGTTGCAGGGGTGGGCTAACAAAAACAGGATGCGTTTCAATACTGACAAGTGCAGGGTGCTGCACTGGGGCAGTAATAACTGGCAGCACACTTATAAGATGGGAAACTCCCTTCTTGAGAGCACGGAGGCAGAAAGGGATCTTGGAGTCATGATTGACTCCAAGATGAACATGGGCCGACAATGCGAGGTCACGGTCGGCAGGGCTAACCGGACCTTGTCGTGCATCCACAGGTGCATCTCGAGTAGGGCCAAGGAGGTGATCCTCCCCCTCTACGCGACACTGGTCAGGCCGCAGTTGGAGTACTGTGTCCAGTTCTGGGTGCCCCACTTCAGGAGGGATGTGGACAACATTGAGAGGGTCCAGAGGAGGGCCACCCGCATGATCTGGGGACAGCAGGGCAGACCCTTCAATAAGAGGCTACGGGACCTGAACTTGTTCAGCCTTCACAAGAGAAGGCTGAGGGGGAACCTGGTGACCATCTATAAACTCACTGGGGGGACCAGAAGGGTTTGGGGGAGACCCTGTTCCCCCAGCGTCCCCCGGGATAACAAGGAATAACGGACACAAGTTGTTGGAGAGTAGGTTTAGATTCGACATCCGTAGAAACTACTTCACAGTCAGGGGGGCTAGGATCTGGAACCAACTTCCAAGGGAAGTGGTGCTGGCTCCTACCCTGGGGGTCTTTAAGAAGCGGCTCAATGCCTACCTGGCTCGGGGGCATTTGAGCCCAGTTTTCCTCCTGCCCAGGCAGGGGGTTGGACTTGAAGATTTACAAAGTCCCTTCTGACCCAACTTCTATGATTCTATGATTCTATGACTTGATGATCTGCTCAGGTACCTTCTGACCTGATCAACTATGAAACTATGAAACCACCTCCTATGACTTTGTCCACACACCAAGGAGGTGTGGAAAAAGGTAAACTGGCGCCGTGAAGAGGTGTCAGGAGTCAGGCTGATGGTGAGGGAGGCGGCGATGTACAGACACCTGACTAAACATCAGGGGCTCCCTCACAACCCACTTCAACCAGTTCACGTCCTGTGTCAGGAGCACCCTGTGGAAGTACAGGAACCTCCTGATTTACAGACACACGGACCTCAAGGAGACAGACTATGTTAAAATGTTTCTGTGTGAACTCCTCCTATTCCTGGAAATTGGTGGGAGAGGACAGAGAAGATGCAGCCAACTCCACCTGGAGAAGAGACACTTGGCACAGACTATTCAAAGGCCCCCCAAGATGAGGAGTGGACACAGATAACGAAGCGGACAGCAACACAGCCAGACCTGGAGACAGCAATGATGACAGCAGCAGTGTCAGCAACAGTGGAAACAACAGCAACAATGACAGTGAATGAACTGAGAATATAAACCCCCAAATCAGGGCTAGGACTAAGAGACTGAGATTGGGTTAGGGAAAGGACTGCAGATGGGTGTGCTAATTGTAATGGGTGCATGGGCTTTAAATGTGGTTTAAGTTGTGTGAAGAAAATCTTATGCTATCTATCTATCTATCTATCTATCTATCTATCTATCTATCTAGCTTCAAGACAGAACACTATTTGCAAAGGCATGGATGACAGGTGAGGTCCCAGGGGACTGGAGAGGGGGAACATGAGGCACCTCTCCAGGAGGGACAAAGGAGGACACAGGGGTCTCCAAAGCCAGCAGCCTGACTGTACTGCTGGGGAGTTACTGGAGGAGATGACAAAAGGAAGATGAAGTGGGCTAGACATGAGTCAAGCAAAGGTGCAGCAGTCACTAACTGCCTGCAGGGGGGCTCTAAAGAGGATGGAGCTGGGCTGTTCTCAGTGGGGGCAGATGACAGAACAAGGAGCAATGCGCTCAAGTTGCAGCAAGGGAGGTTTAGGTTAGATATTAGGGAAAATTTTCTCACTAGGAGGGTGGTGAAGCACTGGGACAGGTTACCCAGAGAGGTGGTGGACTCTCCATCTTTGGAGCTTTTGAAGACCTGGCTAGACAAAGCCCCGGCTGGGATGATGTAGTTGGGGTTGGTTCTGCTTTGAGCAGGGGGTTGGACTAGATGTGACCTCCTGAGGTCCTTCCCACCCTTGTTTTCTGTGATTCTCTGATTCTAACAGTCAGTCTGTAAATACCCAGAGGAGGAAGGGCCATAGTGAGCAGCCAGCAGTGCCAGGGGTCCACTGTGAAGCCCAGGAGCCCTCACATGTGCATCACTTGGAGTCCCTGGGAAGAGCTCTGCAGCTCAGGGGAGGGGAAGCTCGGAGAGGATGGTGTTGAGTGGCAGCAGAACCAGACAGAGCTCCACCACTGCCTTGCACATGACACAGGATGGATGAGCTATGGATGCTTGGCAGGGGTGAGGTGATGGGCAGGGGGATCCTGACTGCAGCTGGAGGATGCCATGGGCAAAGCTGCATTTGCTGAGACCAGAGCAGAGGGCGCTGAGTTGTGCTGGTCACTATGTGAGACTGTTATAGCTGTGATGGCTACTTCACTTCTGCCAGAGGCGCTGGGTGCTGGCTGCAGCCCAGGCTGGGGATGGGGACTGGGCTGTGCCAAGGGCAAGGCTCCTGCTAGGATGTGCACTTGAAAGCTCCTGGCTGGGAATCTTGCCCCTTGGCTCAGGGCCAGACTGTGCAATCCGAGGAATATCATCCCATGGCTGTGAGTTTCTCGCCTTGCTCTCTATGGGTGCAAGAGGGTGAGGAGTGGCATGGTTCTGTTCCTGAGGTCTCTCAGGGGATCCTTGCAAAAGCAGAACACTGACAGTGCCTTTGTGCCCCTGCTTGTCCTTTGGCAGCTCAGGCTGTTCCTAGTGTTTTGGGCTCTGTGCCTCGCAGCTGCACAGGAGACCTGCTCATGCAGTTTTAAAGATAGGTTAGACAAACTTTCTAGAACAGTTTGGATAGGGATGATCCTGCTGTAGCAGGGGGGATCAGAGGTGACCTCCTCAGGGCCCTTTCTCCCCTACTGTCCTATGGTTTTAAGTGCAAAGTCCAGGGCACTTACAGCACCAATGCAGACCGGGAACTGGGCAGGCAGTAACAGTGCGGGAAAGGACCTGGGAGTTATAGGGGATGGGGAAGTGGACATGAAACCCCAGGGTTCAGGGCACACAGAGTAGGGCCGTGGGGCTGGGGCCAGCATGTTCTTTGGGAAAATGGCGGTTTGTGGCACAAAAACCCATGTATCCCAGGCCCTGACAGCATAGGTAGATGAATGCATGGGCCAGCTGGGCCGGGGTCCCTGGATGCCTGGAGGGTGTGCACCAATGGGGATGGGGGTGAGAGAGAGGGAAAGGGCAACTCAGTGTGGATGAAACCGGTGGCTGAGCCAGGCCAGGCATGTGACATAGCAAGCTGCAGCTGTTGCATACTAGGTGGGGCTGGGGGCACAGCCACACTGGAGCGCTGGCAGCAGCTGGAGCTGCTGGCGGTAGGGCGCGGGTCATGGCTGGGACCTGCTGGCGGTGGGACAGCCCCAGCCCAGCCAGGTCCCAGCCCAGCCCAGCCATGATCCTGAACATTTGCTGGGTGCTGCTACAGCCAGACTGAGCTGCAGCAGGGCAAGGGGCAACCCCTGGAGTTCAGACCACATTGCCCCTGGCTGGCAGGCAGCGACTCCACACCCCCAGTGCTGCCTGGCTGCGGGGTGATGTTGTGTGGGGTCCTGCATGACTGGCCCAGGGCTCTGTCTCCAGTGTGGAAGTGTGGGAGGGGGTGGCTGTGGGTCCTGCCCTGGGCCTCAGGGGTCCCACTCTGGTCACTGCTCCTGCTGTGCCAGCTAGGGACGAAGCCTGCTGTTGAGGGACAGGGTGCAGGTTGGGGGCTTGAGCTGTGGGGTGGGGCCCGGGCCCCAATAAATCATAATCTGCCTCTGCATGAAAAAGCTCTGATTCTGCTGTGACAGGGGACCCACCAACAAGATGACTGGCCCCTGGGACACCACAGCCCAGTAGGACTGGGATCTCCCTGGGGGTGCAGAAGGATTCCTAGGGACACCACTCCCAAACTGGAGGCAAGCCTGCTGGGGGCCCTCCACCAAGGGGTGGGGAGGTCCCGTCCACAACTGCCATTGCCAACCCCACTGCTGGGGCCATGCTCTGAGCCTGGGTCTCCACCACAGTGTGGTTTCCAGTGCCCACTCATGCCCCCACAGGGCTCCCAGATCAGGTGGCTCTGGGCAGCACACAACCCGCTGCCTCCTTCCACCCCAGGGAGGCGCCCCCAGCCCTGCACAGTCCTTAGGTCTTGATGCTGGGGGAGCTGGGCTACCATTGACAGGTACCCCATCAATGCTGCCCCCAGTGCCCGCCTCCATCCCGCAAGCAAATTTCAGCATCGACTGGCAGTAGGCCCTTTGCGGGCACTCTGTGCAGGGCTGTTCCACACACGGCTCAGTCCCCTGCCAGGGGGGAGAGGGCAGAGTGGGGCACTGGGGGGAGAGCAGGCCACCGAGCTGCCCTGGGGCTGGGCTCTGGGCACATGGCTCAGAGCTCGGCCAGCCCTGGGCAGAGGCAGGGTCCCATGTGCCCACCTGTCTCCGGCTGCCTGGGCTGCACTTGCACCTGCTGCAACTCCGTTTCCTGCTCCGGCCGGCTCTGTCCCCAGCTGTGCACTGGGCTGGACCCAGGCAGCAGCACTGGAGAGGCTCAGTACTGCCCCGTGTAAGGGCGTCACCCACAGCTCAAGGAGGAGCTCCGTGCACGGGGCTGGACAGGGGCTATGGGCCAGGGCATTGCCCTTCCCTGACCCAGCCAATACCAGCCCAGCCCTGGGGGTGGAGACCGTGGGAGGACAATGCCCCAGTCCACGTGAGTGTGCACACAGCCTCGGCTAGGCATGGGTTTAAGGTGGAGGGGAGCAGCAGGGTGAGGCTGGGGCAGGGCATGGCCGTGAAGATGCCTGGGCAAGGAGGGACGCTGGGGAGCTGGGGCTGGTCGCAGGGACAGGGAGATCCTGGGTCGGGGGTAGGGGCACTGTGGGGCTGGTGGGGGCGCAGGGCATGGGCAGGAGTGAGGGTGGGCCCAGGGCAGTCAGGAACACCAATCAGGGGGAGGTGCAGGGGGCACTTTGGCAGTGGCAGGGGGGCTTGGGCAGGCTGTGGGGGAGGCACAGGTGGGGCAGGACAGGGGGGTGAGGAGAGGGGCCACAGGGCACCTCCTGTACAGAACCAAAAGTCCAGCTGCTGCCCATGTGCCCATGCCCCTTCCACCCACCTGGCCATGAGCAGCTCATGCTTAAGCCTCCTGTGCTCAAAGCCCTTTGGCTTACTGATAGCGTGAGGGATGGGCTCTGCTTACCATTGACTCCCATACCTGTTACTCCTGCCCCGCCAAGTCCTCTGTGGCATCTCATGCCCAGCAGCCGCGGTGGCCGCACCCCCTCCCTGAGGGCCAGAGCCCCACCCCTGGCCTAAGCACCATGGCCACACCCCTGACACACAGCCCCACCCTCTCCCTGGACACCACAGTCTCACCCCAAACACAGAGCGCCACCACCACCTCAGCCCCACCCCACAAGAACACCAGACACAAGTTGCCACGTCCCCAAGGTTTATTGTCTTGCTGCAGCAGAGAACCTCCTGCCATCGCCGACCAGCACTGTGTTGCTGACAATCAGCGCCTCCTTCTTCACTGACTCCTCCATGGGCACCAGGGCGATGTTCTTCCCGCCTTCCATGATCAGCAGCTCTGCAACTGGCACAGCACACCGAGGCAGGAGGGGTCAGGAGGAGAAGACCCATGGTAGCAGGAAGCCCCAGGACAAAGGCAGTGAGGGTGGAGGGGGCAGTGACAGGAAACAGCAGGATGATGCTTCCCCTGCCATCCCTCTGCACCAGCCCTTCCAGCCTCCCAGGCCTGCACCACACCAGAACACCTGCCCTTCGCTCTAGTCCTTACCTTTGATCCTGCCCACAATGTAGAGGAAGCGATCGGGGTTGCAATGTGCAAGGCCCCCCATGTGCAGACAGCTCTCCTCATCCAGTGGCCTCCTGCAGCCAGGCCTCCAGGCCCAGGTAGCCCATAAGATGTGGCAGCCCCAGCAGCACAGCTCGCCATTTCCCTCCATGTCTGTCTGCTCAATGCAGGACCTGGAGCCTGGCAGCTCGTTCCCGCAGCTGGAGGCAGGGCCCGCATGCTCAGTGGCAGTGGAGGCTAAGGGAGGTGGGGGGCAGGGCCAGACCACTCTCCCCATGGATACCTGGGGGTGACTGTGCAGCCCTTGAGGTGCTCTGTCCTGGACTCCCCACCCCTGTGCCACCAGCTTGGAGCAGGTCCCCACCTTCCATACCTTGTGTCTCAGCCCCACCTGTCCCCCAACCTGTGCTAGGTGATCACCCCACCTGGCCCCCTGCACACCCAAGCTTGCACCTTTGTCCAAGCACCTGCCCCAGAGGCTCCTGGCCCAACCCCCCCATTCCCTCCTGGCCCTGGCCCACCTGCAGATGTGAAAGGACTGATGGGTGGTGCTGCTGTGCAACCCGGTGCTCTCGCTCAGCCTGAACATCTCGAGGACGGGCAGGTGGCGGCTCATGAAGAACTCCAGCATGTCCTTGGCAGTGGGCGCTGCCCCGGTCAGCAGCACAGTGTAGTCCCAGCTCCTCGTACACCTTCCTGAACACCAGGCACTTGGCCAGGGCAAAGCCCCAGGGCACTGAACCATCCCTGTGAGGAGGAGGAGGAGGAGGAGGAGGAGGAGGGCTGAGGTCAGGCACACAGTGGGGCTGGGAAAGCCTACTTGTTAAGGTGCGGTTTTTCAGAGGCAGAGCTGTCCTGGGCCCTGTCCTGGCATCATCCACACTGGATATTCTCTGCCTCAGCTGCCACCAGCCCCCTAAGTTTCATGTCATGTCCCTGCAACCTGACACATGGCCTGTCTGCCCCATACCCCCTGTGCTCCCTTTCCCACTCACCCCGATGGTGGCACCCGCCCAGTGGCTGCTCCTACCCACCTATCCAGGTGGATGCAGCTGGCCTGCAGCCTGATGTCCTGTGCCCACTCCACCAGCATCCTCTTGCCCAGGAGTGACTGGCTGAAAGCAGCTTTGAGCTTTTCCTTCATCTTTTCCTACATGCCAGGGACAATGAACAAGAACATGGGGTGCACCTCCTTCAGCGTGGGAAGCAGGGAACCCTGGGCCCACACAGCAAGCAGGACCAAGGGAAAGGAGTGCTAGATGGGGACTGCTGGCATGCCAGACATGCATTCACAAGCAAAATCAGCACCCCTCCCCTGGGGAAAACCCTCTTTGCCCCTGGCCATGGAAAGCAGCTGTGCTCTGCAAGGGCTGGACCCTAGTGTGTTCCCTGCCCTGTCTGGGACTGTAGTTCTTCACTGACCCTTGGGCAAGTCTGGATAGGGCCAGCATGCAGGTCCCAGGACTGGGGCTCTAGGGGAATAGGAGGGGGTGCAGGACAGACAGGGAGACAGCTGATTGGTAGCCCCAGCTGGGACATGGACAAAGGTCTTAGAGAAAATCATCAAGGGATGCATCAGCAAGAGGCTAACAGAAGGCAACCTTCTAAATGCCAGCCAACATGGCTTTGTTACTGGAAGGGGCTCCCTGACCAACCTCATCTCCTTCTATGACCAGGTGATGCATGGCCTGGACAAGGGATGTGAGGTTGATGTCACATATCTGGATTTCAAGAAAGCCTGTGACTTGGTCTCCCATGATGGCCTCATGGTAAGCTGGGGAATTGTGGCCTTGACTGCCTCACAGCCTGATGGCTGGGGAACTGGCTCTGGGGTCAGACCCAAAGAGTACTAGACGATGGGAGGAAATCAACATGGTGCAAGGTGACCAGTGGAGTCCCTCAGGGCTCAGTACTTGGGCCAATACTCTTCAACATCTTCATTAACGATCTGGACTCAGGTATCAGATGCAGACTGGCAAAGTTCACGGATGGCATTAAATTATGGGGTAAGGTGGTCAAACTGGAAGAGAGGCTGGGGATACAGGCGGACCTGAACATGCTCACAAGGTGGGTGAATCAAAACCTGATGGCATTCAACACAGAGAATTGTAGGGTGTTCCACACTGGGAGAAAAAAACAGCATCATACTTATAGGCTTGGCTGTGCTATGCTCACTAGCTCCATGACGAAAGAGACTTGGGAGTCTTGATTAACCACAAGATGAACATGAGCCACCAATGTGATGCTGTGTCCAGCAAAGCAAAGCAAACTCTGGCGTGCATCCACTGATACATCTCAAACAAAATCAGGGATGTCATCCTCCCACTTTACTCGGCCTTAGTTAGGCTGCAGCTGGAGTACTGCATCCAGTTTTGGGCCCCCCTCTTTAGGAGGGATGTAGATAAGCTTGAGAGAATCCAAAGAGAGAAAGCCTTATGAGGAGAGGCTGAGGGACAAGGGGCACTTCAGCCTGGAGAAGAGAAGGCTCAGGATCAGTTCTGGGCACCGCACTTCAAGAGGAGAGTGGCTAGCATTGAGAGGGTCCAGAGGAGGGCCACTGGCATGGTCAAGGGGCAGTGGGGCAAGCACCCAAAGAGAGGCTAAAGGGCCTGAATTGATTCAGCCTCCACAAGAGGAGGCTGAGAGGGAATCTGGAGGCCATTTACAAACTCACCAGTGGGAATTGGAGGAGGCTCTGTTCCCTCGGGAACCACTGGGGGTTACGAGGAATAACGGCCACAAATTGTTAGAGAGAAGGTTCAGGCTGGACATCAGGAGACATTACTTTATGGTTAGGGCTGTCAGGATCTGGAATGGACTCCCATGTGAGGTGGTACTCTCTCCTACCTTGAGGGTCTTTATGAGGAGGCTGGACAGATATTTGGCTGGGGTGTTATGACCCCGGCACTCATTCCTGCCCAGGGCAGGGGGTTGGACCAGATAATCTGTTTAGGTCCCTTCTGACCCTAAGCACTATGAAACTATGAAACTATGACTTGGTGTCAGCCTACAAGTATATAAGGGGGGGTGCATCAGGATCTGTGAAAATAGTTGTTGACCAGGGCTCCCCAAGGGATAACAAGTTCTAATGACCACAAAGTCCTGGAAGGTTGGTTTAGACTGGACATGAGGAAACAGTCTGAGTGTCCAGGATCTGGAACAGACTCCCCCTGAGGTGGTGCAAGCACCTACTCTGGACTCATTCAAAAGCCACTTGGATGTTTTTTGTTCTGGGATCATTTGACCCAGCCTCTGACCAGGAAGCTAGCGAGCAGGGGAAGCAGCTGAGGGACAACTGGGCAGCTGGAGTAAGAGGCTCTGAGTCATCATGATGGGCAACTCCCTCCTGAGAGGAACAGAGGGACCCATCTGTTGCCAGGATGCCATGGCATGGGAGGCATGCTGCCTGCCCGGTGCCCAGATCTGGGACATCACTGTGAGGATTCTTGACCTTATCTGGCCCTCCAGCTACTATCCATAGTTTCATAGTTTCATAGTTGGTCGAGTCGGAAGGGTCCTAAGTAGATCATCAAGTCCGACCCTCTGCCCTGGGCAGGAATGAATACTGGGCTTATATGACCCCGGTAGGTTTCAGCTCATATGGCTACAGCTAGGTAATTATCTAGCCTCCTCTTAAAGCCCCCCAGGGTAGGAGCCAGCACCACTTCCCTTGGAAGTTGGTTCCAGCTCCTAGATGCCCTGACAGTGAAGTAGCGCCTCCTGATGTCCAGCCTGAACCTACTCACAAACAACTTATGGCTGTTATTCCTTGTTACTCCTGGAGGTGCTCAGGGGAGCATGGTCTCACCCTCTGGTCCCCCATAGTAAGTTTATAGACGGCCACCAGGTCCCCTCTCAGCCTTCTCTTGTGAAGGCTGAACATGTTCAGGTCCCGTGGCCTCCTCTGGACCCTCTCCATGCTGCCCACATCCCTCCTGAAGTGCGGCGCCCAGAACTGGACGCAGTACTCCAACTGTGGCCTGACCAGTGTCGTGTAGAGGGGGAGGATCACCTCCTTGGACCTGCTCGTGATGCACCTGTGGATGCATGACAAGGTGCGGTTAGCTTTACTGACCATGTCCTTATATTGGTGGTCCATGTTCATTTTGGAATCGATAATGACTCCAAGATCCATTTCTGCCTTTGCACTGACAAGAAGGAAGTTCTCCAGCATGTAGGTGTGCTGCTCATTCTTCCTCCCCAGGTGCAGCACCTTGGACTTGTTAGTATTGAATCCCATCCTATTCTCATTCGCCCACCCCTGTAACCTGTCCAGGTTCAGTTGTATCCTGTCTCTCCCTTCTAGTGTGCCCACCTTGCCCCAAATCTTGGTGTCGTCAGTGAATTTGAACAGGATGCTTTTCACCCCATTGTCCAAGTCGCTGATAAAGAAATTGAACAGTGCGGGCCTGAGGACTGAGCCCTGGGGGACTCCACTGTTCACATCCCTCCAGGTGGGGTCTTCATCCATGTGGGCACAAATAATGTGGCCAGGAGTAGTCCGGACTGTATCATGAGTGACTACAGGGCTCTGGGGGCTAGGCTTAGGAAGTCAGGGGTGCAGGTGGTTTTCTCTTTGATCCTTCTGGTCAGTGGTCACCATCAGTATCAAGAAGCCTGCATCAGAGAAGTTAGCCTGTCACTCTAGAGTTGATGCCATTGTGTGGGTTTTGACTTCTTCGACCACGATCCACACTTCCATGAAAGGGGCATCCTGGGACAAGATGGTTTTCATCTGTCTTCAAAAGCTAAGAATCTGTTATCTTACAGGTTGGCTGATCTCCTACATAGGACTTTGAACAAGGTTCATTGGGGGACTGGGATGTAGAGAACAAAGACATCCTAGTATCAATGAGCATACGGTCCCACTAGGGGAATGTCTTGCTGGACTTGGTGATAGCCACAGGGGATGACCTGGAGGGTGATCTGCAGGTACAAGGTAACCTAGGGGATAGTGACCATCAATTGATTGAATTCACTATCTGGCATAAGGTGGGAAAAGTAACCAGCAGGGCAGAAGTGCTAGACTTCAGAAAGGCTAATTTGAATGTGCTCAGGAGATTAGTTAGTGAGGCATTGAAGATCAAGAGTATTGGTGAAATGGGAGTCCAGGAAGGGTGGTTGTTTCTCAAGGGAGCAATCCTTTGAGTGCAGAAGAAGACAATCCCATTATGCACAAACGGGGGCACTAGGGTCAAGAAACCCTCTTGGCTCAACAGGGAAATCCAGGAAAACCTAGGGGCAAATAAAGAGGCATACAGGTTGTGGAAGCAGGGGGTAGCTACCAAGGAGGAGTATACCTCCTTGGCTTGCACTTGCAAGGAGTTAGTTAGAAAGGCCAAAGCAGCAATGGAACTCAGGCTGGTGACAACAATTAAAGACAACAAAAGTCGTTCTTCAGGTATATAGGGAGCAAAAAGAAGGCACAGGGTAACGTAGAACCCCTACAAGATAGGCTAGGGCAATTAGGGACAGATAAGAGGGACAAGGCTGAACTCTTCAATGAGTTTTTTACCTCTGTATTCCTGAACACGGATCTAGACAAATCTCCCAATTGCATTATAGATAGGCACGGGAGGAGCACAAGCCCACCAATGGTCAGTATTGACCTAGTAAAGGGAAACTTGGAGAGGATGGATGTGTTCAAGTCAGCAGGCCTGGATGATCTTCATCCAAGGGTGCTGAAGGAATTGGCCAGTGTCATAGCAGAGCCACTGACATGGCTGTTTGAGCACTCATGGTACTCCAGCCAGGTCCCAGAGGACTGGAAAAGGGCCAGTGTTGTCCCTATTTTGAAGAATGTGAAGAAGAAGAATCTGGGTAACTTTAGACTGGTTAGTCTTACTTCTATCCTTAGGAAAACCTTCAAAAAATTATCAAGGATCGCATTTGTGGGAGCCCAGCAGGAAAAATAATGCTGAAGGGCAACAAGCATGGGTCATAGAAAATAAATCCTGCCTGACTAACCTTGTTTCTTTTTATGACCAGGTCACAAAATGCTTAGATGCAGGAGTCAAGGTAGATGTCATCTATTTGGATTTTAAGAAGCCCTTTGATACAGTATTTCGTCCTATTCTCATAAACAGAGTGACGGTGACGTAGATGATTACATGGTCAGGAGGGTGGCATATTGGCTTAAGGGTTGCACCCAGAGACTGGTGCTGGACAGGTCGGTATTGACCTGGAAAGATGTGGCAGTGGGGTCCTCCAAGGCTTGGTCCTTGGACCTGTGCTATTCAATGTCTTCATCAGCAACTTGAATGAGGGTGTGGAGAGCACTCTGTCCAAATTTGTGGATGACATGGAATTATGGGGTAAAGTTAACACACTAGTGGGAAGGGACTGTAAAGTGGGCAGAAAAGAATAGGATGCAGTGTCATAGTTTCATAGTAGCTAGGGTAAGGAGGGACCTGAACAGATCATCTAGCCTGACCCCCCGCCACAGGCAGGAATGAATGCTGGGTTCACAAGACCCCAGACAGGTGATCGTCCAACCTCCTCTTGAATTTGCCCATGGTAGGGGTGAGGGCCATTTCCTGGGAAATTGGTTCCAGATTTTGGCCATCCTAACTGTAAAATATTGCCTTCTGATCTCTAACCTAAACCTATTCTCCTGATATCAGCTTATGACCATTGTTCCTTGTCACCCCAGGTGGTGCTGGGGAGAAAAGGGCTCTGCCTATTGCTGTTGATCCCCCCTGATGAGCTTGTAGGCAGCCACCAGGTCCCCCCTCAGTCTCCTCTTGCTGAGGCTAAACAGATTCAGGTCCCTCAGTCTCTCTTCGTGGGGTCTGTCCTGCTGCCCTCTCACCAAAGTTCAACAAAGACAAGTGCAAAGTGCTGCATCTAGGGAGAAGGAATCACCGATACACCTATAGGCTAGGGGATGATTTTCTCACCAGCACTGCAGCAGAAAGGGATCTTGAAGTCATAGCTGGCTCCAATATTAATATGAGCTGTCAATGTGACAAAGTAATCAGTAAAGCTAAACACACTCTATCATGCTATCTGTCGACCTGATCCCATGATGTGAGGTCTCCTGTCTGCCCGGAGCTTGGATTTGGGATGTGACAGAGATGATCCTGAACCTTATCCAGCCCACCGATTCCTACCCCATGGTCCTAATCCATGTGGGCACTAACGATGCAGCTGGGAACAGTCCGGATCACCTCATGAAGGACTACAAGGCTCTGGGGGCTAAGCTGAAAGAGACAGGGGAACAGGTGGTCTTCTCATCTGTCCTCCCAGTGAGCAGACATGGACGACACCATGAGACCTGCATCAGGGAGGTAAACTTGCAGCTTTGGAAATGGCGTTATGAGATGGCCTTCGGCTTTTTGGATCACGACCCATACTTCCAAACAAGAGACATGCTCAGGTGGGATGGGCTTCAGTACTCCCCCAAAGGTAAGCATGTGTTCTCTTTCAGGTTGGCTGAGCTCCAGCGGGCTTTAAACTAGGTTCATTGGGGGAAGGGGAGGACAAGGATGAAGGGATCCATGGAATACTGAACTATGAGATACCAACAGTATCAGCCCAGGTAAGTATCAAAGAACCTATTAGACAGGAGTATAGGGGCAGCCACCAGGGGAATTAAAAGTACATATACAAATGCCAGGAGCATGGGAAACAACAACTCTTGCTTGCGAGCAATAACTTTGACTTAGTGGGTGTAACGGAAACCTGATGGGACTCTACTCATGACTGGGTGGTAGGAATAAAAGGCTATAGGTTGTACAAGAGAGATAAAGAAGGGAAAAAAGGAGGGGGTGTTGCTCTCTATGTCAAAGAACAGTACTCATCTTCCCTAATCAAATTGGAATCAGAGGATGGACAAGCAGAGACTGTGGGTTAGGATCCAAGGGAGTTGTGGGGAAAGCGACCTGGTGGTGGGGGTCTACTAAGGCTGCCACACCAGGAGGATGAGCTAGATGGGGAAATTTCCAGGCAGCTCAAAGAGACTGTGCGGTCTAGAGATATGGTAGTCATGGGGGATCTTAACTACTCAGACATATGCTGGGAGGAACAGTCAGCCAGATCTAACCACTCATGCAGGTTCTTAACCTGCATTCAGGACCTCCACCTAACACAGGAGATAAAGAGTCCCATCAGGGGTAACGCCTTGCTCAACTTGGGATTGGCCACAGGGAATGACCTGGTGGGGGATCTGCAGATTCAAGGCAACTTAGGGGATAGCGATCATCAAATGATAAAATTCACTATCTAGAGAAGGGTGGGCACTACCTAGCAGGGCACAGGTGCTAAACTTCAAAAAGGCTGACTTTAATAGGCTCAGGGGATTGGTTAGCAGGGTACTAGGAACCAAGAGCCTAGATGCTTTTGGGGTCCAGGAGGGGTGGTCATTCCTCAAGGATAACATTATTTGGGCTCAGAGTGCGAAAATCCCATGGCAGAGGAAAGGGGGGAAAGGGGCCAGGAAGCCCCTTTGGCTAATCAGGGTTATCCAGGATACCTTAAGGGCAAAAAAATAGCATACAGGAAGTGGAAGCAGGGGGTTGCTAGCAAGGAGGAGCACACTTCCTTGGCCTGCACCTGCAGGGAGTCAGTCAGGAAGGCCAAGGCAGCTCTAGAACTCATAGATTCATAGAAGTTAGGGTCGGAAGGGACCTCAATAGATCATCGAGTCCGACCCCCTGCATAGGCAGGAAAAGGGGCTGGGTTTAGATGACCCCAGCTAGATGCCTATCTAACCTCCTCTTGGAGACCCCCAGGGGAGGGGCGA
>NW_005843055.1:237057-248205 GCF_000455745.1 Alligator sinensis
TTTCCTTAAGGCACAGCCACCCTTCTTGGGCTCCCATCTCTTCAAAACTCCTACTCTGCAGTGCGTCCTTGACTAATCGCCTGAGTTCATTGAAATCAGCTTTCCTAAAGTCTAGCACTTTCACCCTACTAGTTACCTAACCCACTCGACGTCTGATGGTGAATTCTATTATTAGGTGATCACTATCCCCCAGATGGCTACCGATCTGGAGGTCCCCAACCATGTCATCCCCCATTGCCAATACCAGATCCAGTATGGCATTCCCCCTAGTGGGACCTTGTACCTCCTGTGTCAGGTGGAGGTCCTGTAACTCAGGCTAGCAGCACAGATTAAGGACAATAAAAAGTCCTTCTTTAGGTATGTTGGGAGTAAAAAGAGGTTACAGGATAGCATAGGACTCCTACAGGAGAGGCAGCGGGGGCGTAGCGATGGATAGCAGGGACAAGACAGAGTTCTTCAATGAGTTTTTCGCCTCTGTCTTCTTAAATAGGAACCTGGACAAACCCTCAGTATGTATCACAGGCATTAACAAGGGGAACATCAGCTGACCGACAGTCAGTGCCAACACGGTAAAGGGACACTTGGAGGGACTGGACATGTTCAAATCACTGGGACTGGAGGGACTCCATCCATTGGGTAATGAAGGAATTAGTGGGGGTCATAGCTGAAACACTAACAAGCATATATGAGCACTCATGGTGCTTGGGTCAGGTCCTGGAGGATTGGAAGAGGGCCAATGTCATCCCAATCTTTAAGAAGAGGTGGAAGGAGGATCTGGGGAACTATAGACTGGTCAGCCTTACCTATATACCAGGGAAAATCCTAGAAAAAATTATCAAGGAACACGTCTGTGGGAGCCCGCTGGCTAACGTGATGTAGAGGGGCAACCAACATGGGTTTATAGCAGGCAGGTCCTGTCTGACTGACCTAGTTTCTTTTTATGAAAAGGCCACCAAATGTTTAGATGCAGGAGTTGAGGTGGATGTTATCTATCTGGACTTCAAGAAGGCTTTGACACAGTATCCCACACTATCCTTATTAATAAACTGAGGAGATTTGCCATGGATGATTATATGGTAGAATGGATAGGAAACTGGCTCAGGGGTCACACTCAGAGGGTGGTGGTGGATGGGTCAGTGTCAACCTGGAAAGACGTGTGCAGTGGGCTCCCTCAGGGCTCAGTTCTGGGGCCAGTGCTGTTCAACATCTTCATCAGTGATCTGGACGAGGTGGTGGGAAACACCCTGTCCAAATTCATGGATGACACAAAAATATGGGGTGAAGCTAACACCCTGGAGAGGAACAAGATCCAGGCTGACCTAGACAGTCTGGGGAAGTGAGTGGAGAGCAATAGGATGCAATTCAATAAGGACGAGTGCAAAGTGCTGCTTCTAGGGAAAAAGAGCTGCCATCATACCTACAGGCTGGGTGTGACCTTCTCAGCATCACTGAGTCAGAAAGAGATCTTGGAGTCACTGTTGATGCCAGGACGAACATGAGTTGTCAATGTGATGAAGTAGTCGGCAGAGCCAATCACACCTTGTCGTGCATCTGTAGGTGCTTCACAAACATGTCCAAGGAGGTGATTCTCCCCCTCTATGCGGCACTGGTCAGGCTGCAGCTGGAGTACTGTGTCCAGTTCTGGACACAGCAGTTCAAGCGGGATGTGGACAACCTGGAGAGGGTCCAAAGAAGAGCCACTCATCTGATTGGAGGCCTGCAGGGAACGCCTTATGAAGCAAGGCTAAGGGACCTTAACCTCTTCAGCCTCTCCAAGAGAAGGCTGAGAGGAGACCTTGTGGTGGCGTACAAATTCATAAGGGGGGAGCAACATGAGGTAGGCGATGCTCTGTTCACCAGAGAACCCCCTGGAACAACAAGGAACAGTGGCCACAAGCTACTAAAGAGAAGGTTTAGGCTGGACATTAGAAAAAAGTTCTTCTTGGTCAAGGTTGCCAGGATCTGGGAGGGGCTTCCAAGCGAGGTTGTGCTTGCCCCATCCTTGGGGGTCTTCAAGAGGAGACTGGACAGGCACCTGGCTGGGATCACATAATCCCAGGTTGGGTGACCCTTTCCTTGCCTGCCAGGGCAGGGGTTTGGACTAGATGGCCCACTGAGATCCCTTCCAACCCTGGAATCTATGAATCTATGCATTAGCAGGTGCATCACAAACAGGTCCAGGGAGGTGATACTTCCCCTCTATGTGGCACTGGTCAGGCCGCAGTAGCAGTACTGCATCCAGTCCCTCCCTGCTCCTTCCCAAGGCCCTGCAGCAGTCAGTTTTGCCACACTTCAAGAGGGATGTGGACAACCTTGAGAGGGTCCAGAGGAGACCACTTGTATGGTTAGGGGCCTGCGGGTAGGGCCCTACGAGGAGAGACTGAGGGACCTGTATCTCTTCAGCCTCCACAAGAGAAGGCTGACAGGGGATCTTGTGGCTGTTTTCAAATTTTTCGGGGGAGGGGGAGTGGTGAACAGCAAGGAACAGGAGATGCTCTGTTTACCAGGGCACCCCTTGGAATAACCAGGAACAATGGCCACGAACTGAGAGACAACAGATTTAGGTTGGACATCAGGAAAAACTTCTTTATGGTAAGGGTTGCCAGAAAATGGAATGGGCTTCCAAGTGAGGTGGTGATCTCCCCTACCTTGGGGGTCTTTAAGAGAAGACTGGACAAGCATCTGGCTGGGGTCATCTGACCCCAGTGCTCTTTCCTTCCCAGGGAAGGGGGGAGACTCAATGATCTATTGAGGTCCCTTCTGACCCAAACAACTATGAAACTATGAAACTATTAAACTTCCTCCTTATGGCAGGGGACTGGACTTGATGATCTTGCAAGGTCCCTTCCAGCCATTAATGTCTATGAACTCTATGAAATCTATGAAGACACTCTGATACTGCCCTATGGCTGAGACGGCCAATGAGCCGATTGGTAGCCCCAGCCTTTGACCACATACTGCACCTAGGCATCCCAGCTTTCCCTGCCTCCAGAGACGTATCCCCTGGAGCTCCAGGCCGGGTCTGTGGATTTGGAGAAATTGGGTTCACCCTGCCAGAGACACCCCCCCAGAACAATCCCTGGGAACCCTGGAGATTGACAGGGGTGCACTTGGAAACAGGGAACAGGTCACCGGTTGTCTCGCAAGATTCATGGGCAGGACAACAGGTGATGCTCATCTCACCCAATAAAACAGCTCAGCTGTATCCCAGCACAGCTTCTCTGTTTTGTTCTCTAATGTCTTTTTCTGGACTGAGCCCAGCAGAGTCTTATTAGGGGGCAGGGCTGGAGTAGCTCACCGTGCACTACCAGTCAGAGGGTGCAAGGGACTCAACCCAGCTGCCCCAGGGAAATCTGCCAAGGTGCATCAAAGACCATCGACTACTCCCTGTGGCTATGTCCATACACCAAGGGGTTGTGGAAATAGGTAAATAGGCTCTGTGGAGACATGACAGGGGTCAGGCTGATGATGAGGGATATGGTGCTGTATGGACACCTGAGTAAACATCAGGGGTCCCTGACAACCCACTTTGACCAGTTCATGTTCTGCGTCAGGAGTGCCCTGTGGAAGTTTTCATAGATTTATAGATTGTAAGGCTGGAAGGGACCTTGAAAGATCATTGTGTCCAGCCCCCTGCACCAAGCAGGAAAGAGAACTGGGGGTCAGATGACGCCAGTAAGGTGACTGTCTAGTCTCCTGAAGATTTCCAGGGTAGGTGATTGCACCACCTCTGGAGGAAGCTTATTCCACAGTCTGGACAACCCGACTGTGAAGTTTTTCCTAATGTTGATCCTGAATTGGTCTTCCAGGAGTTTGTGGCCATTATTCCTGGTTTTCCCCTTGGGTGCCCTGGTGAACAGTTTCTCACTGAGCCCTTGACATACTCCCCTAGTGTAGAGATAAGCTGCTACCAGGTCTCCCCTCAGCCGTCTTTTCTTCAGGCTGAAGAGTCACAGATCTCTCAGTCTTTCCTCATACGGCTTGCCATGCAAGACTCTGATCATATGGGTGGCTCTTCATTGGACTCTCTCAAGCTTGTCCAAGTCCTTGTTAAAGTGTGGTGCCCAGAATTGGACACAGTTCTCCAGCTGTGGTCTCACCAGTGCTGTGTAGAGTGGAAGAATCACCTCCTCGGTTTTGCTGGAGATGCATCAATCGATGCATGCCAGAGTATTATTTGCCCTGCTAGCTACAGCATCGCACTGCCAGGTCATATTTATACTGTGGTCTATTGTTACCCCCAGGTCCCTTTCATTCATGGTGCTGGTCAGTTTGGTGTCACCAAGCCTGTAGGTGTGTTGGGGGTTGCTCGTCCCAAGTTGGAGCACTTTACATTTCTCAACATTGAACTTCATCAGATTTGGATCTGCCCAACTTACCAGCCTGTCTAGGTCCACCTGTATCTGTAGCCTATCTTCAAGCATGACCACACTTCCCCATAACTTGGTGTCATCTGTGAACTTGGACAGCGAGATCTTCACCCCCACAACCAAATTGTTAATAAAGATTTTGAAAAGTACCGGACCGAGCACCAACCCCTATGGGACAACACTGCTCACTTCTCACCAGGATGACATATCCATTCAGTACAACTCTCTGGGTCCTATCATGCAGCCAGTTTCCTACCCACCTTACTGACACAGAGTTAAGCCAACAATCCTCCAATTTTCTCATGAGGACATCGTGGGTTACTAGATCAAAGGCCTTTTGGAAGTCTAGGTATACAATGTCAACCTGCTTTCTCGTGTCCTGGTGGTGAATTACTTGGTCATAGAAGGAGATGAGGTTGGTAAGGCAAGACCTGCCTGTGGTGAAGCCATGATGGCTGTCATTCAGAATCTTACCTTCTGCAAGCTTATCACAGATAGACTCCTTAATGAACTTTTCTAGGATGTTCCCTAGGATGGAAGTTAGGCTGATTGGCCTACAGTTACCTGGGTCCTCTTTCCTATCCTTCTTGTGGATGGGCATAACATTGGCTCTCTTCCAGTCCTCAGGGACTTCTACAGAGCACCATGAGTTGTGGAGGAGTTTTGCCAGGGGTTCCACAATAACTTTGGCCAGCTCCTTTAGAACTCTCAGATGAAAACCATCTGGTTCCACTGACTTGTATATGTATATATTTTTTAATTTGTCATACACCAATTCTACAGCAATGGTAGGAAAGTGATTATATACCATGGTGATTATATACCATGCTCATCCTGTACTGTACCTGGCATTGTTTTCCCCTTGGTCCAGTTAAAGACCAAGGTGAAGTAGTCATTCGGGAGTTCAGCTTTCTCCTGGGTGCTGGAAACCAACTCTCCTGAGTTGTTGAGCAATGGCCCCACACTCCCATTTGTTTTCCTCCTGTTCTCTATGTACCTAAAGAAGGACTTCTTGTCCTTGATTTCTGTTGCTAATCTAAGTTCAGTCATGGCTTTAGCCTTTCTTATCTGTTCCCTGCAAATGTGGGTCATTGTGGAATAGTCCTTTGTGGCCCGCCCCAAGCTTCCATTGTCTATTAAACTCTTCTTTCTTAAGAGGAATGTGATTTCCTTGTTTAGCCAAGAGGGCTTCCCAGCCCTTATATTATCTTTTCTCTGCATGGGAATGGACTTCTTTTGTGCTTCAAGAATCATGCCTGTCTCAGGGGAGAATGGGGGAAAGCACCCCAAACTATAAATGGGGACCCCCAGGGATGAGAATCCCATGAAAAAAAAGAAAGTAAACACAAAAAATAACACAAAGAAAACACTTACCTGCAACAGGACCTGCGGCACAGCTGGAACAAGGGAAGAAACCCATGCGGGTCATCAGCCGTGCCTTCATACAGCTGAAGCCGGACGGTGATGTCATAGACAATCACCAGCTGGCAGAAATAAAACGAACCACTGGTGAAGGTGGAGGGGGAGAGAGAGCAGAACCGGAGAAGGCACCAACACTGGGTGCCTCCTGGGATTCTCTCTGGGAGAGAGAGCCAGCAGGAGCTCCCTGCACTGTGGAGGACAGCTCACCAGTAAGAGCTAGGAGCCAGAAGAGGCTCCTGACACTGGAGAAGACAGCAACGGTGGAGGGACCAGAGAGCCAGATGAGGCTCTCTACACCCTTGCAGGTGGGATCGTTGGGGGCACTTGGGAAGAGACTTTCCCTCTGAGAGGCACCAGGTGGGAGCAGTGAGAGGGGCTGGAAAGACAAGTAACAAGAGTCGGGGTGCCAACCCTGAAAATAAGAAGCGGCCAGGCTTCCACAGAGGTGCTGTGAGGCACCTGAAGAGAGACATCCCTAATGAGAGGGAAGAGGAGCAGGGTCACAACCCACAGAAGGCCAAGTAAAGGGGGAGACGACTCAGGCAAGAGGCCATGGGCTACCCCGGCCACATATAGGGTTTAGCCCCTTGCAGGTTCTTAAGGAGCAAGGTGCCCTGTACCCTGGTGGAGAGACCAGGAAGGGGACCGCATGGGTCCCTCTCAACATAGTAGTGTTTTGTTTGTTTGTGTGTTCCTTGTGTTTCCCCCTATTGGAGGGGTTGAGGAGTAGGACCAGGCAACACTGGCTAGATAGCTTCAGCGGAGCTCTTTTGCGCTCCACCTGTTTGGGGGTGCGGGTCAGGTGTCGTGCCCTGGAGGGGATCGGTCACTAGACATGAGTTAGAGATTGCAGGCAACTCTAGGCTAACTAAGCATGACACTCTCAGGGAGCTAGTACTCTGGATGAGAGAGGGCTACCAAGGCTGCTGTTGCCAGGAGTACAACGGTATCGGGAATACGGCCAGGAAGACTCAGTGTTCCGCCGAGGGTTGGCATGAGGCCAAGGTGTAGGGGAGGTGGAGCCCCACAGGTGACCACCAGATGGACTTCACGCCACAGAGGGACCCTGAGTGGTCAGCCCCCACACTGGTATAACACTCAAAGTCGTGGCAGGTGAGATTGGGGGAGGCAGCTCTGAGAGTAAACACCTACTCAACAGCCTACAGGAGACCACAGGGCGAATACCACCGGCCACTTGGGCCAAGGCCACACGTGATCGGATGTTTGAGGCCAGGCGGACACAGCGTTCTTAAGGAACAACCCCTCTTTGTGCACACCTTTTGTCTTCGGTCACTGTGCAGGCAAAAGGTGAACCTTCTGATGTACAGACACATGGAACTCGAGAAAAAGACTGTTAAAATGTTTCTGTGTGAACTCCAGTCCTACTATCAGAAATTAGTGGGAAAGGGTGGAGAAGGAAATACACACACACACACACACACACACACACACACACACGCACACACACACATTAATTATACATAAACATCCTCTGCCTTGCTCACAAATCCAGGGGGCATGTGCCCCCCCCAGAAGCTCCTCCTGCATGCACATAGTGGTGAGAGCCCTGCCCCACCCTGTACCTCTGAATAAGCTGCCCAGGCTTCAAGCATCCCACAACTTGCTCCAGGGCCTCATTCACTCCAGCTCCTGCACCTGCCTGTGCCCCACTCCCTCCCTCACCTCAGCAGCCTTGATCTGTCTCGCCATGCCACTTCCCAATGACAGACTGGCTGCAAGCTCTGGCTGTGTATCTGTATCTGTGCACACCAATCCTCTGCCTGCTGCAGCTGCCCATGCCCAGGCTGCCCTGTGACCCTACTCACTGCCACCGCTGCCCCGTGTTTGGGGGGGTTTAGCCTTGTTAGCCCCAGCCTTCCACTGCCTATGGTGGGGGAGACAAGGGACCTGAGGAGACCTGGGCTGAGAAGGGCAGAGGAAGGATCCTGAGAGAATGGAGAATATGGTAGCAGGTGGACAGGAGGAAGTGGTCATGGGAATGTACCTGGAGCTTCATAAGGACAAGTTGTTAGTTAGAGAAAACAGGTGGAGTGGCCATGAGGCCTCCAGGATAAGGCCTCGTTCAGATGAGACATGTTACATCTCTCTCCAAGACGTAATAGTCTGTTCTCTTACAGGTTGGCTGATCTCCTACACAGGGCTTTAAACTAGGTTTGTTGAGGGACGGAGCCATTAACAACAGGGAGAAGCCAGGAATGACGAACCTCAAGCCAGGTGATGGAACACTCCCAGTGAGTACCAAGGGCCCTGCTAAGCTTCAGAATGGGGAAGCAGCAAGGGCATCAACTGGGGGGCTTAGATGCCTCTATACTAATGTAGCAGGCTTGCCTTTTGGAGCTTGGGTTGAGTCCCAGGCTTGAAATCTTGCTGTTTTGGTTGGTGAAGCCCATCCACCAGTCAGGAGGCAGCAAGAGCAGTTAAGTCACTCCCCTTTCCTTAGGGGAGGGAGAGAGGAGTTCCCTTCCACCCCAGACCTGATTGCATACTGCAACACTCAGGTCCAGAAGACTTCAAGGGTGTAGTTTTGGAGAGTATAAAAGGTGCTGCATGCCCAGCATGAGAGAATACATCCAGGGCAGAGAAGAGAGGGGCTTAGAATAGCTGAGGAGAGCTGATCAGCAGGGCAAAGCAGTATCCCAGAAGCACTCCTGAAGCCTTCCATCAGTGGGGATTGGCAGATGGCTCCAGCAGCTAGGCTCTCGGTGTGCAGCACAAAGCATGGTGTCCAGACCCTGGGAGCTGCATGAGGGGGCTCAGGTCTGCAACCTCTGGCATGCGGCCAGAGATACAGTGCACAGGCTGGTTCATGGTGTAGGACCTTTGGAGCATTTTGGTGGCTCAGGTCCTCAACCCCTGCAACAAGGCTGTGAGCTCGGTGCAGGAGGCACTGTATGGAGGGCCTGGGAGTGGACCAAGCCTGATGCTGCATGAGGAAGCCCAGGCCTCTGACCCTTAGCAAAAGGTTGAGTTCAGGGAGCCAGATGGTGCTTGGGCTACACTAATGGTAGGAGCATGAGGAACAAGCAGAAGGAACTTGCGCTTCTGCTTGCAAATAAAGAATTCGACCTGGTTGGGCTAACAGAAACTTGTTGGGATCCTATCCATGACTGGGCAGTGGACATTGAGGACATGGAGGGCTACAGGCTGTACAGACAGGACAGAGTGGGGAAAAAGGAAGTGTGGGAGGGTCGTTGCTCTCTATGTTAAGTAGCAATATACATCTTCCATAGTTAATTTGGGCCAGGAAGAAGGACAAGTTGAGGTACTATGGGTCAGGTTTTCATAGACATAGACATTAGGGCTGGAAGGGACCTGAGAAGATCATTGAGTCCAGCCCCCTGCCCCAGGAGCAGGAAGTCAGCTGGGGTCATAGGATCCCAGCAAGATAAGCATCCAATTTTCTCTTGAAGGTGTTCAATGAAGGCGCTTGAACCACCTCCGGTGGCAGGCTGTTCCAGACCTTGGGGGCTCAGACAGTAAAGAAATTCTTCCTTATGTCCAGCCTAAAATGGTCTTGCAGTAGTTTATAACCATTCGACCTTGTCATCCCTTGGGGTGCTCTGGTGAACAAATGTTCCCCCAGATCCTGGTGAACACCCCTGATAAACTTGTAGGTGGCCATCAGATCACCTCTGAGCCTGAGCTTTTCCAGGCTGGAGTCCCATGGCTCTCAGCCCCTCGATGTAAGGTCTGTTTTCCTGACCTCTGATCATGCATGTGGCTCTCCTCTGCACTCTCTCAGGCTTCTCCACATCCTTTTTGAATTGTGGAGCCAAGAACTGGATGCAGTACTCCAGCTGTGACCTCACTAAGGCCAAGTACAACGGGAGAATGATGTCTTGGGATTCGCTCAAGAAGCATCTATGGAAGCAAGTCAGCATTTTGCTCACATTACTAGCCACTGTCTCTAGTGGGTTACGGAATAGAGAAAATCCCACACAACTTACTGATTCATTTGATGCACTGGCTGGGGAAATTTTTAGCTACTTGCACGATTTCACAATGATTACACACTTAATTCATACAACACAATTTTATTTTAAAAATCTTTGCTACGCATATAACACTGCTTAGCTTTAAGAAACAATGCTCCAAATGCACTTCCTTATAACAATTACAATTACAACTCAAAGTTAAATTTGAATCAATACTATTATTTTCATAATATACTTACAATCCTAGAATTCAAAGAAGCCAAACACCTAAATATGCTTTCATTCCTCAGTAGTACAATTTAATGGGTTGGCCTCAGTAGTACGGTTCAATGGGCTCACCTCAGCAACACGATTCAATGGGCTGGCCTCAATACTGTCCCCTTCCTTCAGTCCCTTTCGGGTGCTCCGCAGCTTCAGCGTGAACTAAAAAATTCATGTTCACGGAGAGGGTGGTTCAGGTGATCAGTCTGATCCGGCCTACACTTGTGATTCTTCCTTCGTTGTTCTGCAAGTGAGGTTACCTCCAAATTGGGACAGTAGGTTAGTTTTTATTGAGTGAGTTGCCGTCTTGGGCCCCTCCTAACCAAACCTGTCACTACTCCCAAATTTGGGCTCAGATCTTACTCAACAGATTTCTGCTGGGTTCAGTTTCTTTTCTTGACCATTTTAATTATTTTGGGGAACTTCCATACCACTGCAAGTGACCTTTTCTTTCCAATTTTTTCAAAGGCCCTAGAGTTTGATCTCTCAGGATGTTTGCTTAAGGGTCATTTTTAGGTTAATTTTGTTAAAGGCCTCTAAAGATAAAATTCAAGAGTTAAGACTTTGAGCAAAGTCAGGACCTTCCGCACGTAGACCAAAACAATGGCCTAGATGAGACGATTAATCTTGTCTTTTTCCTAAACTGGCTAATGGGCAACTATTACAAACATTCAAATATTACATTCAATATGACAGCCACAGCATCACATTGAAGGCTCATGTTCATCTTGTGGTCAATGATGACCCCCAAGTCCCTTTCATCCATAGTGCTAGCCAGAGTAGCACTGCTGAGCCTATAAGGATGCTGCAGATTTTTCCTCCCAAGGTGAAGAACTTTGCATTTTTCAGTGTTAAACACCATCAGGTTCTCATCCGCCCATTTCCTGAGCCTGTCAAGGTCAGCCTGGATCACCCTCCTGTCCTCAGGTGTGGACACTTTACCCCAGAGTTTGGAATCCTCAGCAAACTTGGCCAGTCCGCTTCTGACTCCAATGTCCACATCATTAATAAAGATGTTGAACAATACAGGTCCAAGGACAGAGCCTTGGGGGACCCCACTGGTTACACGGCACCATGATGATAGATTTCCATCAACCACCACCCTCTGGGTCCGACCACAGAGCCACTTCCCCAGCCAG
>NW_005843055.1:248685-250284 GCF_000455745.1 Alligator sinensis
CTTTGCTTGTCCTCTGGCTCCCCACATATCTGAAAAAGGATTTTTTATTATCCTTGATCCTAGTAGCCAGTTGGAGTTCTGTCTCAGCCTTGGCTGTCCTGCTTCGATCCCTGCAGGTCCAGACCAGTGCGGAATATTCCTCCTTGGAGGTGAATCCCATCCGCCATCCTTTGTAGGTCTTTCTTTTTAGATGCAGGAGGTCTGCTATTTTCTTGCTGAGCCAAGTGGGATGCTGTGCCCTTTTGCTGCCTTTCCTCCGAGATGGAATAGCCTTCTATGAGCGTTTCTCAAGGGACTAATCCTGTAGGCTCAGAAAAGGACCATCCCAGTACATATAAAACAGGGAAAAAAAGCAAAGAAACCCTCTTGGTGGAGCAGGGAAATCCAGGAGATCCTGGAGGGAAAAAAAGAGGCCTACAGGCTGTGGAAGCAAGGAGCTGCCACCAAGGAGGAGTATACCTGCTTGGCTTGAGCTTCCAGGGAAGCAGTGAGGACAGCCAAAGTGGAAATGTAGCTTAGGCTGGCAGCATAGTTTCATAGTTTCATAGTCGCTAGGGTCAGGAGGGACCTGAACAGATCATCTAGCCGGACCCCCTGACAGGCAGGAATGAATGCTGGGTTTACAAGACCCCAAACAGGTGATCATCCAAACTCCTCTTGAATTTGCCCATGGTAGGGGTGAAGACCATTTCCTGGGAACTTGGTTCCAGATTTTGGCCACCCTAACTGTAAAATATTGCCTTCTGATCTCTAACCTAAACCTATTCTCCATCAGCTTATGACCATAGTTCCACGTCACCCCAGGTGGTGCTGGGGAGAAAAGGGCTCTGCCTATTTGCTGTTGATCCCCCTTGATGAGCTTGTAGGCAGCCACCTGGTTCCCCCCCAGCCTCCTCTTGCTGAGGCTGAACAGGTTCAGGTCCATCAGTCTCTCCTCGTAGGGCCTGCCCTGCTGCCCCCTAATCATGCGGGTGGCCCTCCTCTGAACCCTCTCCAGGCTGGCCACATCCCTCTTGAAGTACGGTGCCCAGTACTGGATGCAGTACTCCAACTGCGGCCTGACCAAACTTGTATAGATGGGGAGGATCACCTCTCTGGACCGGCTTGAGATGCACCTTTGGATGCATGACAAGGTATGGCTGGCCTTGCTGGCTGCGGTCTGGCATAGTTTCATAGTTTCATAGTTTCTAGGGTCGGAAGGGACCTGGGCAGATCATCTAGTCCGAGTACTGGGGGTCAAACGACCCCAGCAAGATGGTCATCTAACCTCCTCTTAAAACCCCCCAGGGTGGGAGCCTGCACCACCTCACTTGGAAGCTGGTTCCAGACCCTAGCTGCCTTGACCGTGAAGTAGCGCCTCCTGATGTCCAACTTAAACCTTCCATCCGCCAGCTTTTGACTGTTATTCCTGGTCACTCCTGGCGGCACCCGGGGGAACAGGGACTCCCCCAGTGCCTGTTGATCCCCCCTGACTAGTTTATAGCAGGCCACAAGATCCCCCCTCAGCCTTCTCTTCTGGAGGCTGAACAGGTTCAGGTCCCATTATCTTTCCTCATAGGACCTTCCCTGCTGTCCCTTGATCATGCGAGTGGCCCTCCT
>NW_005843055.1:250402-264009 GCF_000455745.1 Alligator sinensis
ACTAGCCCCCTGCCGCTGATGAACCCGTGCTGGTTGCCCCTGAGCATGCATTTCCCTGCATGCTCAGGGGCAACCCTGAGCCGCATTGGCGGCTCATGTTCATCTTGGAGTCAATAATGACTCCGAGATCCCTTTCCGCCTCTGTGCTTTCAAGAAGGGAACTCCCCAGCCTGTATGTATGCTGTGGATCCCTTCTCCCCAGGTGCAGCACCCTGCATTTGTCTACGTTGAACCCCATCCTAGTCTCGTCTGCCCACTTTTGTAGTCTGTCTAAATCTAGTTGCAGCCTCTCTCTCCCTTCAAGTGTGTCCACCTTGCCCCGCATCTTAGTGTCATCAGCAAACTTGGACAGCGTGCTTTCCACCCCCTCATCCAAGTCACTGATGAAGATGTTAAACAGTGCGGGCCCGAGGACCGAGCCCTGGGGGACCCCACTGCTCACATATCACCAGGCTGAGTACAACCCGTCCACCACTACTCTCTGGGTGCAAAAGTTAAGGATAACAAAAAGCCATTCTTTAAGGACATAGGAAGCAAAAAGAAGGTGTGGGGTAACTTAGGGCCCCTTCAGGATGAACTAAGGCAACTGGTAACAGATAGAATGGCCAAAGTGGAGCTTCTAAATGATTTCTTTGCATCCATGTTCCTGGACATGAATACAAATATGCATCCCATTGTAACCTTAGGTAAGACCAGTATAGATACCCACCCATCAACTGTTCAAGCTGACCTTATAAAGGGGCACCTGGAGGGGTTGAATGTATTTAAGTCAACAGATCCTGATGATCTTCATCCTAGGGTGCTTAGGGAATTAGCTGGAGTCATAGTGGAGCTGCTGGCAAAACTGTTTGAGTGCTCGTGGTGATCAGGACAGGTCCCAGAGCGTTGGAAAAGGAACAATGTGATCCCTATTAACAAGAAGGGGAGGAAGGAAGAACTGGGTAACTATAGGCCAGTTAGTCTCACCTCTATCCTTGGCAAGACCTTTGAGAAAATTGTTAAGGATCACATTTGTTGGGGACCCACGGGTAAAATGATGCTAAGGGGCAACCAGCATGGGTTCACAGCAGGCAGATCCTGCCTAACTAACCTGGTTTCTTTTTATGACTGGGTCACAAAATGCTTGGATGAAGGAATATAGGTAAATGTTATTAACTTAGATTTTAAAAAGGCCTTTATCACAGTGTCGCACCCAATTCTTATAAATAAACTACACAGTTGCAATGTAGATTATTACACAGTCCAGTGGGTAGAAAATTGGCTTATGGCGGGTCAGCTTCCACCTGGAGGAACATGGGCAGCGGGGTCCCCCAAGGCTCAGTCCTGGGACTGGTGCTGTTCAATATCTTCATTAGTGACTTGGACGAAGGAGTAGAAAGCACCCTGTCCAAGACACACCCAGAGAGCGGTGGTGGCCGGGTCAGTTTCTATTTGGAGAAATGTGGGCAGCCGAGTCCCCCAAGGCTCTCTCCTGTAACCGGTGCTGTTCAATATCTTCATTAGTGACTTGGACGAGGGAGTAGAAGGCACCATGTCCAAGTTTGCTGACGATACCAAACTATGGTGGGAGGTACACAAACTAGACAGCAGGGAGTGCATCCAGGCTGATTTGGACAGGCTGGGGAAGTGGGCTGAACAGAACAGGATGCAGTTTAACAAGGACAAGTGTCATGTGTTGCACCTGGAGGGGAAGAGCTATCAACACTCCTACAGCCTGGGAGGTACCACTCTAAGTAGCACAACTGCGGAAAGGAGTCTTGGAGTCAGTCAAGTCCAAAATGAACACGAGTCATCAATATGATGAAGTAATAAGAACAGCAATACTCCTGACACAGATCAAGCCGAGTTGAGCCAGGGAAGACTCTTCAAGACCTGGCTTTTGAGTCATCTTCCCTGGGATGCTTCCTGTCTCAGGAGGGGAAGGTGAAGGCAGGACAATGTAGCCTGCAGAGATGGTCAAGAGACTGGCAAACCACACTGACACGGGCAGACCACAGACCTAGCGACAGCTGAAGGTGTGAATACTAGGTGATGAAACTGATATACAGCCAGGAATCAATACGCTTGCATGTAAGTCAGCAGCAGCCTGGAAAAGTTGAATAAGAATCAAATTTATCACAGCCACTAAGAGGTGACTAGGCTGAGTATGAAGGACCATGTTCTGAAAAATGCTTCACAGCAGGGGTGGGCAACAAGAAGGAGGAGCTAGAACTGCTCAGGGGACCCCAGAAACATGGTGGGATGGAAGTCCTGGCTGGATCACGGGTGCTGGAGGGGACAAGCTGCTAAGGAAAAGGAAATGAGAAAAAAGGTCGTGGCTGGCATTGCACATCGGTGATGTGGTGAATGCAATGAATGTCTAGCTGGGAGGAGGCATTGAGTGGGCTCCACAGGGTCTGACCTGGCTCTGGTATTGTTCAACATCTTCCTTATCAATTTGGAGGATGGAGTTGAGGGCACATATAGCATAATTTACAGTGGACACGAAGCCAGATGCCAGATGATTGGAAGATAGCCAATGTGGCCCCCATCTTTAAAAAAGGGAGGAGGGAGGGCCCAGGCAACTATACGCCCGTCAGTCTTACCTCAATCCTGGGGAAACTCTTTGATAAGATCATCAAGGAGCACATCTGTGATGGGTCGGCATCGGGGATGATGCTCAAGGGCAACCAGCACGGTTTCATTAGGGGCAGGTCATGTCAGACCAACCTGGTTGCCTTTTATGATCAGGTCACAAAAGCATTGGGTGCAGTGTCGCCGTGGATATAGTCTTTCTGGACTTCAGCAAGGCCTTTGACACGGTCGACCACCCCATCCTCATTAAAAAACTAGACGACTGTAGCATCGATGCCTACACGGTCAGGTGGATTGCTAATTGGCTGAAGGGTAGTGCTCAGAGGGTGGTGGTGGACGGGTCATATTCGACCTGGGGGGAAGTGGGCAGTGGAGTCCCCCAGGGCTCGGTCCTTGGGCCCGCACTGTTCAATTTCTTTATCAGCGATTTGGACGACGGGGTGAAAAACAACCTGTTCAAATTCGCTGATGATACCAACATTTGGGGTGAGGTGGGCACATTAGCAGGGAGGGAAAGACTGCAGCAAGACCTGGATAGGTTGCAGGGGTGGGCTAACAAAAACAGGATGCATTTCAATACGGACAAGTGCAGGGTGCTGCACTTGGGCAGTAGTAACCAGCAACACACTTATAAGATGGGAAACTCCCTTCTTGAGAGCACGGAGGCAGAAAGGGATCTTGGAGTCATCAGTAACTCCAAGATGAACATGGGCCGACAGTGCGAGGTCACGGTCGGCAAAGCTAACTGGACCCTGTTGTGCATCCACAGGTGCATCTCAAGTAGGGCCAAGGAGGTGATCCTCCCCCTCTACGCAACATTGGTCAGGCCACAGCTGGAGTACTGCGTCCAGTTCTGGGCGCCCCACTTCAAGAGGGATGTGGACAACATGGAGAGGGTCCAGAGGAGGGCCACCCGCATGATCCAGGGACAGCAGGGCAGACCCTACAATGAGAGGCTACGGGACCTGAACCTGTTCAGCCTTCACAAGAGAAGGCTGAGGGGGGACCTGGTGACTGTCTATAAACTCACTAGGGGGGACCAGAAGGGGCTGGGGGAGACCTTGTTTCCCCTAGCTCCCCCCGGGATAACAAGGAATAATGGCCACAAGTTGTTGGAGAGTAGGTTTAGATTAGACATCCGTAGGAACTACTTCACAGTCAGGGCGGCTAGGATCTGGAACCGACTTCCACGGGAAGTGGTGCTGGCCCCTACCCTGGGGGTCTTTAAGAAGCGGCTCGATGCCTACCTGGCTGGGGTCACTTGAGCCCAGTTTCCCTCCTGCCCAGGCAGGGGGTCGGACTTGAGAACTACAAGGTCCCTTCCCACCCGACTTCTATGATTCTATGATTCTATGATAATGACATGCACACATACAGCCTGTGGAACAATGGACCGGACTGCTGTACTGCAGGGAAGGACCTGAGGGTGACAGCACACCATTAGCTGAATATGACCCAACAGTGTGCTTGTCTTGCAAATTAATGCCAACAACAGCTGGGGTGGTAGGAACAGGAGTGTCACTTGTGTGCAGGCCGGGAGCGACCCGAGCCCTTTTCCGTGCTGCACGTGGGCTGTGGCCAGCAGCCCGGGCACGCCGGGGCGGAGAGGGAAGGCCGTCGAGCTGGAATTAGGCACAAACACGTAGCGGTAGTTTAAAAGATGGTTTACTTACACCGAGATGGCAGTGGTGCAGGTTGGAAAACTTGCTTGAGTTGCGGTTACAGACAGGAAAGAAAACAAAACTCGAACCTGCAGGGCACGAGGGTACGTCGCAAAGGGTTCCAGCGACGGGAAGATACAAAATACGAGGGTACGTCGCAAAGGGTTTTGGCAATGGGAAAATAAACCTGCAGGACTCAAACCTGGGTAGAAGAGCTCTGAGGCCAGTCATAAGGGCTCACACGAAGTTTGCTAGGCTCCGTGGGTCCTTCTGCTACACGAAGTTTGCTAGGCTCCGTGGGTCCGGTTCTCTTGCGCGCGGGAAGGGATACGTCTGGATTGCACTCGGCAACAGGGAGAGGCTAGAGGTTGATCAGACCTCTGTTGCCTTCTTGAAATGCACTGGGTCCGTAAGGATCCGCAGCGCTTAGAGATCTTCACACAGCGTGAAGTCTCCTGCTCCCTTGTTCGTGGAGTCCTCCAACTTGGGCGGAAACCACTCAAGCCTCTTATACGGCTAGCAAGCCAATCACTAGCCGCCACATGTGAATAATTTAGCACTGGCCAATAATGGGACTCGAATTAGCATACAAATGGCGGGAACTCTTAGCAACGAGCATTTCTGTGCTGCAACAAAGAAATGCACCCTGCAAAGAAAGCTTCAAATTGGCGGGAAATTCTCCCTTGCACCGGGGTTCTCTTCTGCAGCAGAAAACTCCACCGTGCAAAGAAGCTATAATTTAGCGGGGACAATTTAGCAGTGCCGAAGCACACACAAACAAAAATCACACCCTTTGGGTTGTGACAACTTGCAGATCAAGGGAGGTGATTCTTCTGCTCCGCTCGGCACTCATGAGGCCTCACCTGGAGTGCTGTGTCTAGCTTTGGGCCCCACAGTCAAGGGTCCATGAAGAACAGACAACTGGGTTGACCAGGAAAGACAGACAGAGACAGAGAAAGGCCTTGCAGAGGTTGAGAGGTCTGAGATGAAGTGAAGCTAGGATGGCCAGAGGCTTTGCTGACTTGTGCCTTTCCAAGAAAAGAAATCAAGCAGCACAAAGCTCTCCAGGTGCACAACCAAGCAGGGAACAAGGAAAGAAACAGAGGGACCATGATCCCCCTCTTGACATTTGGAGAATGTGGGTGACTCTTAACTATTTGAAGATCAGGGAAGAGAAGAGCTGGGTAGTGAAAGAGCAACATGGACTCAAAGGGAAATGAGCACAAACTGGTCAGGAACAAATTGAACCCAGAGACTGGAAGGTTTCTAGTCATTAGACGAGTGACACTGTGGAATGGGTGTCTGAACGCAGCAGGTCTGGGCAAGGCACTGAAGAGTATTGCACAGTTATGGAAGGGGCAATGGGAGAGAAAGAGCTGATCTGGGAGCAGAGCTGACCTGAGCAGGGTTTGTGGCCCGGGGCAAATCAGCCCATGCAGGGCCCCACCCTCACCCCTGCCCCCACCCTGATCCCATGCACCCTGCATGTGAAGAAGCAGCCACTGCCATTGGCAGTGGCACCCACAGCATCAGGGGAGGGGGTTAGGAAGTGGCTGGATGCAAAGCCAGTGGTGGCGATGCAGTCACCGTGGCCACTCTTCCCAGCTCCATGGGGCCTCCCCAAAGTGCGGGGCCCAGGTCGTGCCCCGCTAGGGATGGCTTTGTCCGGGAGCAATTATCAGATTGTGGCAGAGGTTGGACTAGGTGCCGTCCTCACAGCAGGGTTGGAAGGGAAAGCACTGTCTGGGGTGCGTCTGGCCATCCCAGGCTTCAGGGCTCCTGTGTGTGCCTGCAGGGGCTAGGAAGGAATTTCTCCCAGGAAGGCTTCAGCTGGCTTGTTCCCCACCCTGCATTCACTGCTCTGGACACTGGCCACGGCTGCAGGAGGAGCTGGTCTGGGTGCCCCTGTCTTGCCCAGATCACAAATCCAGTGGCTCCAACCTCATGGGTCAGCCTGTGCTTTTGGGATGCTGCAGCCAACATGGCTGAGCTCGTTTGTCTGGGACATTTCATGTGGCACCTTCAGTTCCAGGGGGAGGAGCCCAGCCCCAGCGCCCAGACCTCCACTTGTAGTTTTGCTGGAAAGGGGGGTCCTGGCAGCATGCCAAGTAGGGTGGGCACCCCCAGGCCAGGGTGAGTGAGAGTGACACAGCGGTGGGAGCAGAGACATCCCAGTCAGCAGTGTGTCACCTCCCTGGAGTTGCTGCTGAGACTGGAGCACTTGGCTCTGGGGTTTTGCCTGGGCAGGGGCTGGCTGCGAGGTCTGACAAGGACTCCTGTCATTGTGCCCACTGCCCCATGCACCCTCCCACCACCACTGCCGGGCTGGTGCCTGTTACCTTGAGGGCATTGGGCTGCGCAAACCAGGTGGTGTCTCCCAAATACATGGACAGCCAGAGGTCACCGATCTGTCCAGCAATGTGGCTCAGGGGCAGGTAGCTGAGGAAGACCTCTTGATCCTGAAACCTCAAAACCTCCTTAAACATTCTGACCTCCAAAGTCACCTGCAGTGATCAGAGCATCGCTCAGCACCAGCCCAGCACCAGGCCCAGACCACAGCCCCTGCCTCATCCACAAGGGCTGAAATGCTGTGTGGCCAATGTGCCGCACGGTGTGGCCAGAACCCAGGCTGGCTGGGGCACTGCATCTAAGCAGTGCATGGGCTTGCTTTCAGGGCACAGCCAGCTCCCATCCCACCCCAGTCCCTCTGGCACCCAGAGGTGTGCCCCAGCTCCACAGGGGCAGCACATGTGGGGGGAGGGTTTGGTGTTTGGGAGGGGTTTAGGGGACACCCCCCCCCCCCCCCCACACACACAGAGGAAAAGTCACACAGCCACTGGGGCCTAGGTCCAGTAGAGGTCCTGGGGGCACTGGTGCCACCACTGCCCACCATCACCCTGTTCCCACCCCCATAAGGCCTCCCTGCAGGGCATCCCTGCCGTGCTGGGTCTGGGCTGCCAGAGCCACTCATGTTGTCATGACTGAGCATGATGCCTTTGGGTGTGCCCATGGTGCCCAAGGTGTAGATCAGGGTGCAGCAATGATTTACACACTTGTAGTGGATGACCCGGTCCAGCTGTGAGTCTGGCACAGTCATGCCGAGCTCCATTAACTCCTCCCACTCTCAGGGAATGGGTCAGCCAAAATCAGGCGGTGATATGGAGAAGTGTGGCAGGAACCACCTGATCTCTCTGGTGCCACAGGAACAGTGCTGGGGGTGTGCCCTTGCCCAGGCGTGGGACCCTCTCTTAGCCAGGCAGCTGGGGGAGCACAAATGTGTGCGGCAGTCAAGCTGCCCCTCTGGTTGTGAATGGGGCAGGTCTCCGACTGCTGCCTGTCTGTGCAAACCTCCTGGCCTGCCCCAGCCCTGTGCCCTGTCCTGCCCCTACTCTCAGGCTACCCCACTTCCTGCCTGTTCAGGAGGCACCAACACGGCTGCTGGGAATGTCCCTGAGCAGACCAGAGACCACCAGGCTCTGGGTAGGAGGAGAATGGTGTAGTAGACAAAACTGACTTATGTTTAAGCTCTTAGTACAACTTTAGGTCTTCTCAGAACTAAGGAATTTAATTGTACAGAGTGCCTTATAAGACACTGGGAAAAGTGAGTGCTGTGATTGGTATGGTGGGCTAACCAGGTACAGTAGTTTCCCTAGAAGGAAAGGAAACCAAAAATGGAATAGAATTGGAGTACCTTATCTAAAAAGATGAGGTAAGAAACTTGAGGATTGGACAATTTGTGGTGAGAAAGTTACAAAAGTCGTGGACAAACAAAGAGACAGTGCGTGTTTGTGTTTGAACAACGAGGAATCCAGAAACTAACATCCCACACACACAGCAGGGGATCTGAGGCCAACAGAGATCTGAGGCCAGAACACGTGTGTGTTAGCATGCTGTGACCCTGGGAGGACAGATGCAGCTGCTGGATCCCTGCTTGAACAGTGGGGAGCCAGAAACAAAAACCCAGGCACCCAGGGAAGGACCCAAGGCCTGGTACCCTCAAAGGTCACCGTTGTAACGTCTGAAAGAACCACTTGCCAGGTAATATTCTGGGATGGAAACTTGTAATAAAGGATAGGAATAACTATAAAAGTTCACTTGATACCTAATTGAATGAGGGGCCATGTCAGTCCTTTGGGGTCTCTGGTAAAAGACTCCTACAGTCAACAAATGGGCCTGGTGCATAGGGGCTGATCTCACCTGTCCTTCTCAGGGAAGGTAAAGACCCAGCCAGGACTCTGCACCATGAAGGTGAAGGCAAGGCCCAGAGGATGGCAATGCCGGGAAGGCTCTGCACGTGTGGACGAGGGGCCAATGCTCTGGGACAGAGGACTGCTGTCCAGAGATGGGAGCTGCCTGACAAGACTGGGAAGAGCAGATCAGGGTATCACCAGCTGAGCTGGTGAGGGGGCTTTAAACTAGACCCTATGGGAAAGGACAAAGAAAGCTCAACAGGCATGTGGTGTTGGGGCACAGGACCCTGTGGGAATATGGGAGGTGCTGGGTGCTGCGGGTGCATTGGGCACCAAGTGCTGGGCACTGAGAGGAGAGGCCATACACTGGAGAATAGCTGTGGAACTGCAATGGGGCAGAGACATGAGAGGGAACCTGGCAGGGTAGGATATAAAGTGTCTCCTGCATGTGGGTGCAAGCACAAGGAGCAGGGAAGCACAAGCAAGGGGAACTGGATGTCCTCTGTAAAACTGATGTTGTGGGTGTTACAGAAACCTGGCAGGACTGCTCTGTACCTGCAATATCAGCACTGAGGAGCATAGCCTGCTGGGAAGCACAGTTTGTTCTGCAAGGATGTGCTATGGCCCGCAGCAGCAAGGAGATTCATGCTTGTGCTCAGGGCCAGCAAGAATACTGCAGTGATCCTGGGTGCACCGGACAGACAGAGGGACAAGAAGGGCAGCGATGCTCTGAAGGGGCCCCGCAGACTGCCACGGCAGGAAGAAGTAGGTGAGGCATTCTTCACGCAGGGAACAAGAGCATCTGCAATGCAGCCAATGCTCCTAGAAAGGAGTAGAAACTCCCCCAACAATGACTGCAATTAGAGCACAGTGGCAGAAACAACACCCAGTGGATCCTTAATATGAGCACAGGATGAGCTCCTGGGCACAGATGAGGGCCGTGGTCCTGCACCCAGTTCGCACCAGAATGGAGGAATCACATGAATGGGAACTGGTTGGAAACCTGGGAGGAGGCAGCCATGTGCAAGGCACCAAGTCAGAGGCAGTCTGGTCTAATGGCTAGGCCATGGGGGATGGCTGGAGTCAGGGGCTGGGGCAGAAACCAGGAGTCCAATGGTAAGGGGCATAGGGAAGCCCAGGGACAGAGCAGACACCCCGCAGGCCAGGGGCAGGCCCTGGGAGTCAGAGGCTGAGCTAGGAAAGCCCAGGAATGAGCCAAAGGGGAAGAGCTGAGCATGAGCCATGCCGAGGCCAAGCCCCAGGAAAGCCAAAGAGTGCAGGAGACAGGAGACTACCCACAGCCCATGGCTTAGAGCTGTGGGTGGCTGGCTCAGGCTGTGGCCACACCTGGCACCAAATGGGGAGCTGCACTCCCTGCCACCTCAGTGGAACAGCCAGTTCAGTTGCTGGGGCAGAGTGGTCAGTCAAAGCCCTCGCCAAGCAGTGGAAATGACCAGACAATAAGCCCAGCCTGGCCGGCCTCGTCTGGGCTTGCCATGAGATGCCACCCAGACTTCGTGGCACTGAGACAGGGAAAGCTTAAGACATGGCACTCTACTTGCTGTGACTTAACTGCTGCAGGGAAGCTACAGGTGACCCATGGGCAGGTGGCCCAGAGGACCAGAGCCAGGAGGACATGGTGCTGGGGGCTCAGCACAGAGCTCTCCAGCACCATGGAAAGAGAAGACCAACCACAGGGGACTGACATGGCTACACAAGACAATTGTAGCTGCCTGAGCATCAAGGGAGATGCCTGCAGTCAGAGGGGGGACTGGTCAGTCCCTGATGAGCTGCCTGGGAAAAGTGAGAAGGTGAAGGGACAGAACCAGGAGAGCAAAGATGAAGTGGCCTAGAAACAAGGCAAGCAGATGACAGCAGGGAAACCTTGGGCCCTACTCTCCAGTGAGGGGAGCTGTAAGTGGTGAGGATGTTGCCTTTGAATTCCAGACTAAAGAATCATGAGCAAAGAGCAAACACAGCAATGCTGGCAGAGAATGGAAAGGGCTGTGCTCATGGTACAGAAAGAGAACAGTGCAGCACTTGGGGTCACGTGGAGGGAATGGAAGATGACTGGGCCTGGGGAATTCACCCCAGAGGAAGACACATTCGAGCCAGTGCAAAGGCATGGGTGACAGGGGAGGTCCCGGGGTACTGAAGAAGGGGAACACGAGGGGGGGCAGATGACAGAAAAAGGAGCAATGGGCTCATGGGAGGTTTAAGTTGGATATTAGGAAAAAAATTCACTAGGAGGACATTGAAGCACTGGAACAGGTTATACAGAAAGGTTGTTGAACCTCCATTCTTGGAGGGTTTGAACACCCGGCTCAACAAAGCCCTGGCTGGAGTGATCTAGCTGGGGCTGGTCCTGCTCTGAGCAGGGGGTTGGACTAGATGTGACCTCATGAGGACCCTTCCCACCCTCATTGTCTGTGATTCTCTGATTCTAACAGTCAATCTGTTAAGACCCGGAGGAGGAAGGGCAATAGTGAGCTGCTGACAGTGCCTGGAATCCATTGTGAGGCCCAGGAGACCCCACATGTGCATCACTTGGAGACCCAGAAAGAGCTCTGCAGTGCAGGGCATGGGGAGCCCGGAGAGGATGGTGCTGAGCCACAGCAGAACCAGGCAGTGCTCCACCACCACCTTGCACATGACAGGACAAATGAGCTACGGATGCTTGGCAGGGGTGAGGTGATGGGCATGGGAGTCCTGACTGCAGCTGGTGGCTGCCACAGGCAAAGCTGCATTGGCTGATATCAGAGTGGAGGGTGCTGGGCTTTGCTGGTCACCACATAGGACTGTTATAACTGTGACAGTTTCTTCACCCTCCCAGAGGCTCTGGGTGCTGGTTGCAGCCCAGGCTGAGGATAGGGACTGGGCTGTGCCAAGGGCAAGGCTCCTGCTGGGACCTGCACCCAGAGGCTTTTGGCTGAGGATCTTGCCCCTCAGCTCAGAGCCAGACTGCACAGTCACAGGAATATCACCCCATGGCTGTGGGGTTCTTGCCTCACTCTCTATGGACGTGAGGGGGTGAGGAGGGGCACGGTCCTCTTCCTGGGGTCTCTCAGGTTAGACAAACTTTCTAGAATGGTTTGGGGAGGTGATCCTCCCCCTCTATGCGACGCTGGTCAGGCCGCAGCTGGAGTATTGTGTCCAGTTCTGTGCGCCCCATTTCAGGAGGGATGTGGACAACATGGAGAGGGTCCAGAGGAGGGCCACCCGCATGATCCGGGGACAGCAGGGCAGACCCTACAATGAGAGACTGCGGGACCTGAACCTATTCAGCCTCCACAAGAGAAGGCTGAGGGGGGACCTGGTGACCGTCTATAAACTCACTAGGGGGAACCAGAAGGGTTTGGGGGAGACGCTGTTTCCCCTAGCCCCCGCTGGCATAACAAGGAGTAATGGGCACAAGTTGAGGGAGAGGAGGTACAGATTGGACATCCGAAAAAACTACTTCACAGTTAGGGCGGCTAGGAGCTGGAACCAACTTCCAAGGGAGGTGGTGCTGGCCCCTACCCTGGGGGTCTTTAAGAAGAGGCTGGATGCCTACCTGGCTGGACTCATTTGAGTCCCGTTTTTGTTTTTAGGGGTTTTTGTTGTTCTCCCGCCCTGGCGGGGGGTCGGGCTAGAAGATCTATTAGGTCCCTTCCGACCCTAAAACTATGAAACTATGAAACTATGGATAGGGATGATCCTGCTGGAGTAGGGAGGACCAGAGGTGACCTCCTCTGGACCCTTGCTGCCTTACTTTTTTATGGCATGCAGTGCAAATCCAAAGGCACTTACGGCACAAATGCAGTCCAGGGACTGGGCAGGCAACAGCAGTGTGGGAAAGTACCTGGGGGTCATAGGGAACAGGAAAGTGAATAGGAGACCCCAAGGCACACAGGTTAGGGTCATGGGGCATGGGCAGGTGTGTTCTTTGGGGAAACCCAGGCTCCCAGCACAGAGACCCATTTATCCCAGGCCCCAAGAGGGCTCAGTCTCTGCTGTGGAAAAGGATCCGTCAACAAGACGACTTACTCCCAGGACACCACAGCCTGGTAGGAATGGGATCTGCCTGGGTTCCAGGGGAGTCTCAGGGACACCACTCCTGAACCCCAGACCAGCCCACACTGTGCCCTGTGCCAAGGGTGAGGGAAGGTCCTGTGTGCAGCTGCCATCCCTGGCCCCTCTGCTGGGGCCATGCCCTGAGCCCACCCATGCCCTCAAAGGGGTCCCAGACCAGGTGGCTCCAGGCAGCTTCAGTGCTGTGCTGCACCTGGCACAGGGCCCGCTGCCTCCAGCTGCCCTGGGGAGGCTCCCCCAATCCTACCCAGTCCTGGCCCTGTGTCTGGCAGGGGAGCTGGGCTGCCAAGGATAGGTGCCTCATCTGTACAGCCCTCAGCACCCCCTCTGCCCCATAAGCCAACTTCAGCATCAACTGTCACCAGGCCCCTATGTGGGCACTCTAGGCAGGGCTGTGCCTCACACGGCTCAGCCCCCCACCTGTCTATGAGGGCAGGAGCCATGGGGAGAGTGGACACCGAGTCAGCCTGGGGCTGAGGTGTGGGCACATGGCACAGGGCTTGGCCAGTGCTGGGCAGAGACTGCAGGGCCCCGGGTGCCCACCTGTCTCCAGATGCCTGGGCTGAACTTGCACTTGCTGTGGCTCCATCTCCTGCTCTTGCCGGCTCTGCCCCCAGCTTCACACTGGGATGTGCCTGGGCAGTGGCGCTGTGGAGGCTCAGCACCACCCTGTGTCAAGGTGTCTCCCACAGCCCAAGGAGGAGCTCTGTGTGCTGGGCTGGGTGGTGGTCAGAGGTAGGGCATCACCCTGTCCCTGAGCCAGCCAAGCCCAGCCCTGGGGGTGGAGGCTGGGGGAGGATGATGCCCTGGTCTGCACAGGCACACACAGCCCCTGGCCAGGCCTGGGCACAGTGGGGAGGGGAGCAGCAGGGCTGGGGCTGGGGCAGGGCATGGCCATGTGGGTCCCCTGGCAGGGAGGGGACACCAGGGCACTGGGGCCAGTGGCAGGGACGGGGAGATCCCAGGCAGGGGTTTCGGTGCTGTGGGGCCGGTGGGAGCACAGGGCACAGGCAGCAGCGAGGGGCAGTGGGGTAGGGGGTGCTTGCGGTGGCTCAGGGGGCAGAAGAGAGGGGCAGGGGTGGGGAAGGCATGGGGCAGTCTGGGGCACTGG
>NW_005843055.1:264019-265804 GCF_000455745.1 Alligator sinensis
TGCCTAGGCAGGGTGGGGGGGTCATGAGGAGGGGCTGCATGGCCCTCCCACATAGACCCTGCCATCCAGCTGCTTCCCCCATGCCTACACTCCTAGCACCTGACCAGCAATGGGTGCCTCATGCTGTGGTCTCCCGTGCTCCCCACTTTCCCCCATTTCCTGATGCTCACTTCCCATTTAACCTGTTAAATACCAATTGAGGGTTCTTAGGCTGGGTGAACTCCTGAGCCATGTGCCCCAGCTCCCCACATCTATAGCAGAACCCTGGGGACCTGCATTGGGTATGGGGCTGGGGTCCTCCTGAGGCATGATGACAGGGAGAGGGCTGACCCCTGGGGGAGGGGTTCTGGCCATGGCAGCTGCTAATGCTGGAGCCACAGGATCCTCCTTCACTCCCAACAAGGTGTCCTCATGGGAAGCCACCATTACCACCTGACCCATGGGTCCTCTCTGGGGGTAAACATCCTCTGGGACCCACATAGTTTCTCTTAGCCTGGATATCTCTTCCTCTTCCCGAATCTCTCAGAGGAGGTGGCTGAAGTCAGGCGGGCTGCTCCTGCTCCTCGCTAAGTTGAGGTTCTGGAGTAAGTCTGAGCTATACCTTGCTCCAAAACGAATTTGCCAGAGCCGTGTCTGATCAGCATTGGTGACACTAAGCGCTCCTTGGGTCATCAGGGATTGTAACACCGGCTCTAAATACAGTACCTATACTGAAAGAGTCTCACCCTTGCACTGGAAAGATCCCATCAATTTGTAGCATGCCCACCACTCCCAGTACATTGGCCAAAAGCATCCTGAAGGACCTGCATGCATTGCTGGGTGGTGATAGCAGGGTTCCGGAGTTTGGCAGTCCTCACAACCCCAAAGGCAGGCTCCCTCAGGAATCCCAGCAGCTGGCATCTCTTATCCTCATCAGGCATTTGCCAAGTCAGTAAAGTCTCTTGAATATCGGAGAGCCAAGAGTCAAATCATTCCTCCTTTGTGGGGACTGGAAGGGTTCCTGAGAAACTCCAGAGTCTCTTATAGTCCACCTGGTCACTGGAGGAATGGGTCACCTCCCACAGAATTTGCTGGAAAACCCTCACCCATTCTGGGGTAGGCTCAGTACCAGCAGGTTGCTCTGCTCCCCTCTGCACTGTCCCATCGGGAGGCGGTAGTCATGGGGGACCTAAACTACCCAGACATCTGCTGGGAGATGTAGACAGCAAAGTCCCACCATTCACGCAGGTTCCTATCCTGCATACAGGACCTCCATCTGACGCAGGAGGTACATGGTCCCACTAGGGGGAATGCCTTACTGGACCTGGTATTAGCAACGGGGGATGACATGGTAGGAGACCTACAGATTGGTGGTCACCTGGGGGACAGTGATCACCAAATAATAGAATTCATCATAAGACGTCGAGTGGGAAAGGTAACTAGTGGGGTGAAAGTGCTAGACTTTAGGAAAGCTGATTTCAATGACCTCAGGCAATTAGTCAAGGACGCACTGCAGAGTAGGAGTTTTGAAGAGATGGGAGCCCAGGAAGGGTGGCTGTGCCTTAAGGAAATGATCCTTCGGGCACAGAGGGAGATGATACCGATCCGAGGAAAAAGAGGGAAAGGGGCCAGAAAGCTTCCCTGGCTGACCAGAGAAATCCAGAGCAGCCTACGGGCTAAAAGGGGAGCATATAAAAAGTGGAAACAGGGAGAGATCGGCAAAGAGGAGTATACCGCCTCTGCTCGCGCTTGTAGGGAGGCAGTTAGATGGGCCAAAGCTACCATGGAGCTGAGGATGGCATCCCA
>NW_005843055.1:267621-272629 GCF_000455745.1 Alligator sinensis
CAGCCATTAGCCATGCGGTCATCCAGGTGAATCTGAAACTGGCTCTCTCCTCATCACCGCATGCTCCAAGAGTGCCCTGCCTCTGGAGGAAACTCCAACCACGTCTGGATGATGCGTGTGAGTAAGCCACTCGAGATCACACTAGATATTTAGCTTCAGTAACTCAGATGCGTGTTGAAACGGCTACCTCAGCCACCCTGGTTTGCTCTGTGGGATTCCTTTGATATTCCTGTAATATTTCTAGGATACTGCTCTACCTTTTACCCTGTTTCCATCCTACCCCCTGTCATCAATAAAGTTCTCCTTGTGACCGGTGTGGGAGACTTATTGAGGGGTGGGTCTAAATTATGCCAAGGAGGCCCCTTAGGTCGGTGGACTAAGGGAGGCTTCCCTAATCAGCCCCTGACTTGGGGAAGTGCCCCAACGATCAGGCCTGTGTTTTCCAAGGTGCGCAGAGCCAGAATTGAGTCCAGAGCCTTGGATGGTGGCAGCGGGAAGCCCAGGCTAGCGGGTGTGCTCCGGGGAAGGGGTCGGCCAGACGGGAGGCACCCCAGGGAGGCACTCAGAGCCTGGAAGGTGGTCGGGCGCAGGGAGGTGGGCGGCTCAACACAGGAGCACCCCCTACTGGCCCGCCACAGCCACAAGCTAGCAGAGAACAGATTTAGACTGGACATTAGGAGGAACTTCTTCACAGTTCGAGTGGCCAAGGTCTGGAACGGGCTCCCAAGGGAGGTGGTGCTCTCCCCTACCCTGGGGGTCTTCAAGAGGAGGTTAGATAGGCATCTAGCTGGGGTCATCTAGACCCAGCACTGTTTCCTGCCTATGCAGGGGGTTGGACTCGATGATCTATTGAGGTCCCTTCCGACCCTAACATCTATGAATCTATGAATCTGTGAATCACTCCCGGAGGGTACGGCAGACTGGTTGGCATTGGACATGTCTCCTGGTGGCTCTCTCTCTCTCTACAGCGGTACACAGTGCTTGAATAATATTCCAGCACCCACTATGCAGGAAGCCTAGACGAGCCCCCAAAATGTAACCTGGGCGGTACTCCAAGACATATGCCCTCTCCAATTGAAGGGGTCAGAGCAGGTGCTCCTTCTCCTATAGAGCAGAGCCAGATCACCAACGGGGACTTAACCATATACCTTTTAATGAGAAAAACAGTAATGGGAATATACCATGTATAAACCAGGAGGTATAGGGGGCACTACAATGCCCAGAGAGGGTGGGATTCAATAAGGGTAAGGCAGTTACATTTGTAGACATATTCATTCAGTTGACAAAAGGCAGGTTTACGAAGTATAAAACACAAACAGCACAACAAACTATACTGGTTGGTGAAATATAAAATGCACAAAATACAAAACATCAAATAATAAGAGATATAAGGCATAGGTACCTGGAGAGGGGAAAAACAAAATGACCCCCTTCCAGTGTAACAACAGCTTTTTTCTGTTACTTCATGCAACCCTACTTGACCTAGCTAGGACTTGAACTCAGACTTATCAAATGGTGAGCAGAAACTCTACCACATAGCCACTAGCACTAGGACTGCTCCAAGGTGCTAGGGGTTTTGACCTTTCAGGAACCCCTGACTCACATTGAGCTGCCCTGTCTCTCACTGGAAGCAGAGCTGGGAACCTCTTGGGTCACTACTCAGCTTCTTGCTGGAGCTGGGGAGTCTCTCCTGCTGGCTGCAGCCTCTCATAGGGGATCCTGGAGCCCAACAGGGAGACTCTTCTGCCGGCCACATGTCGTGCTGCTGAGGGTCCAACTGCTGCCTGCAGGTCCCACTCCTTCAGGCTCTTCTGGGGCAACTGCTCCTGCCCCACTGGCCCAGCTCTTGCCAGCTCTTTGAAGTTCCTTCCTTGTGGTCCCTTGCTGGTCTTCCTTGAGTCAGCTGCACTGCCCCTTTTATCCCCCTCCAGATGACCCAAGGGGGCAATCAAGGGGCATGGAGGGGAAGTCTCTGGGACCTGATTGGTGAGGAAAGGGAATCCCAAGCCCTCCAATCATTTTTTACACTTTCAAAACCCCTGGGCCAAATCACTACCAGACAGCCCATCACACAGTGTTTATCCCAGGCTTGTGGGTGTACTCCAGGAAGGGGGTCAGCTGAACATAGGTGCCTCAGGGGAGACACCTGAAGTGTGGTTTTAGTTGGGCACAGTGAGGAGGGTAGCTCAGCATAGTAGTGCCCCCTACTGTATCATCACAGGTACCCCCTGGAAGAGTCGCTCCCCCAGCACAGTGAAATCTGGGAACCCCAGAGGTTGCAGGGGTGCACGTGGAAGCAGGGAACAGGTTGCTGGTTGTCCCACAAGATCCACAGGTGGGACAATGGGCAATGCCCATCTTGCCCAATGAAGCAGCTCAGCTGTATCCCAGCAGAGCTGCTCTGCTTCATTCCCTAATGTCTGTTTCTGGCCTGAGCTCAGCATAGCCTAAGTGGGGGGCAGGGCTGAACTGGGCTTTAACCATCAGGCAGCCAACCACCCCAGGAGCCACACAACTCCTGCAGCCAGCACACACAGGTACAAGCACATTTGTGTGATGGGTTTTTTCTTCTCTGCAGACACAGGAACTGCTGCTGTATCACCAGTTGCACCACTAAGAACAGCAGGGAAATGAGGGCAATGGAGTGAGGAACAACATCCTAGAGGGGCTCCGGTCCCCAGGTGTGACTTGGAAGGGTGGCCTGGTAGAGCTCAGGGAGGAGAAGGACGCAACTGGGGGATGACGAGGACCAGGGGTGGGGCAGCTAGCCAGAAAGGAGGGAGTGGGAGACAGGGCACCTGAGGAGACCTCGGCTGAGAAGCGCCGAGGAAGGATCCCGAGAGAATGGAGAATGTGGTAGCAGGTGGACAGGAGGAACTGGGATGGGAACAGACCTGGAGTGGTGCCAACACCCATGGGAGATGGAGCTTCATAAGGACAAAGCACTAATTAAGGGGAACAGGTGGAGTGGGTAAGCAGCAGCCCCAGAAAGCAGAAAGCTTTCCTGTCTGCTGGCAGCGAAGCCTGGGACACTGCCCTGAGGCTGACAGGAATGTGATGGGAGTGGGCAAGAAACTACTGCCTGTTTTTCATGCTGGCATAGAGGAGGCAGCCTGAGCCTTGGTGGCTGCCTCAGACCGTTTGAGAGTCAGATCCACGCTGGCAATGTCACAAGGATGTGGCAGATACCTGGGGCTGTCAAAGTGTTATGTACTTCTGAATCAAACCAGTGCTCCTTGACTGACCTGGAGGTTGACAGATAGTCAAGCATGGGTGACTGGTGCCACCTTAGTCAAGGGGGCACATGCCCCCCCCCCCCAGTGACCAGATGGGGAGTCCCCCTGTGGCCAATCTTGCTGACCAGGGGGTAGGTCCCCTGCTGCTTATCTCACCGACGGGGGTGGGGTGGGGTGGGGTGTCCTCCCGCAGCTAATTGCAAAGCAGTCATGGTGCTCCCATTCCCTGGCTGGTGCTTGCAGGGGGGCATCAGCCCTCCCGCCTGCCTCCCTTGCCCATTGCCTAAGTGGTGAGCATGGTCAGTCAGGGGGTGTAGGAAGAGGCAGGTTTTCTGGAGAGGTCTGGATATGTGTGCCCTGGCATAGCCCCAGTCAGTCAGACTGACAGTCTCTTTATTTCTGTTTGGTTTCTTTTCCTTTCATAGATACATAGATTTTAGAGTCGCAAGGGACTGCAATGGATCATCGTGTCTGATCCCCTGGCCCTGGCAGGAAAGAGGACCGAGGTCAGATGACCCAGCCAGGTGACTATCTAGCCTTCTCTTGAAGACCTCCAAGCTAGGTGATAGCACCACCTCTCTTGGAAGCCCATTCCAGATCCTGGCCACCCTTACTCTACCACATAGCCAAATTTCTTCCTAATATCTAACCTAAATCCACTTTCAACTAGTTTACACCCGTTATTTCTAATCACTCCCTGGGGCTCCTTAGTAAACAGCTCTTCTCCTATTCCCTGTTGACCTCCCCTACTAAATTTATAGGCAGCCACAAGATCTCCCTTCAGCCGTCTCTTGTGAAGGCTGAAGAGATTCAGCTCTCTCAACCTCCCCCTGTAGGGTCTATAACGAAAGCCACTAATCATGTGAGTGGCCTCCTCTGGACCCTCTCCAGATTCCCCGCGTCCCTCTTGAAGTGCGGCGCCCAAAACTGAACACAGGACTCCAACTGCGGCCTGACCAGTGCCGCATAGAGGGGGAGCATCACCTCCTTGGACCTATTAGTCATGCACCTGCTAATGCACGACAAGGTGCGATTGGCCTTGTTGATGGCCTCATTACACTGCCAGCTCATGTTCATCTTGGAGTCAATTATGACACCAAGATCCCTCTCTGCCTCCGAGCTGCTGAGAAGGCCACTCCCCAACCTGTAGGTGTTCCTCCTTCCCAGCTGGGGGTTCCTCCTTCCCAGGTGGAGTACCTTACATTTATCTTTATTAATTTGCATCCTATTTCTCTCTGCCCATTGCTCCAACCTGTCCAGGTCGGCCTGAATCTGCTCCCTACCCTCCGGTGTACTAACTTTGCCCCATAACTTGGTATCATCAGTGAACTTGGTATCATCATAACTTGGTATCATCGTGCTCTCCACGCCCTCATCCAAATCACTGATGAAGATATTGAATAATATTGGTCTGAGGACTGAACCCTGCAGGACCCCACTGCCCACCTCTCTCCAGGCCAAGAAGGAACCATCCACCACTACTCTCTGGTACGGTCCCTAAGCCACTTGGCCACCCACCTGACTGTGTAGGCATCCACTCCACAGTCTGCTAGCTTCCCAATGAGGATAGGGTGCGAAACTGTGTCGAAGGCTTTCCTAAGGTCCAGGAAGATGACATCAGCCTTGGCTCCCACATCCAGGCAGTGTGTGACCTGGTCATAGAAGGCTACAAGGTTTGTCAGGCAGGATCTACCTGTGACAAACCCGTGCTGGTTTCCCCTCAGCATCGTTTCCCCTGCTGGGCCTGCACAAATGTGTTCTTTGATTATTTT
>NW_005843055.1:272836-273215 GCF_000455745.1 Alligator sinensis
GGGCCTGCTGACTTGTACCCATCCAGCTCCTCCAGGAGCTCCTTAACTATTTCAGAACTAACCGTAGGTGGACTGGTGCCATGTGGACATCCGGCAATGATTGAGGTGGGGGAATTGGCTTGGTCGGTACTTAGAAATACTGAAGCAAAGAACTCATTGAAGAGCTCTGCCTTTTTCTCCATGTCAAGCACCAACTGTCCTGATCTGTCCTGCGGGGGCCCTATGTTGCTCTGAGCTTTCCTTTTGCCCACTATATACCTGAAGAAGGACTTTTTATTGTCGTTGATTGTTGAAGCCAGCCTGAGCTCAAGCCCTGCCTTGGCCTGTCTAACTGATTCCCTGCAATAGAGCGCCAGGGAGATATATTCCTCCTTGGTGG
>NW_005843055.1:273422-278297 GCF_000455745.1 Alligator sinensis
TAGCCTTCTAAGCTTGCTAAAGTTGGCCCTTCTGAAGTCCAACACCTTAGCCCCACTAGTTACTTTACCCAGCCTTCACTGGATAGTGAATTTGACCAAGTGATGGTCACTTTCTCCCAGGCTACCATGAACTCGCATGTCCCCCACAAGATCATCCCCTGTTGCTAAGACCAGGCCAAGCAAGGCGCTACCCCTGGTGGGACTAGACACCACCTGGGTTAGGTGGAGGTCCTGCACACAGTGTAGGAACCTCCATGAGCGGCTAGTTTTGGTGGTCTGCTCCTCCCAGCACATATCTGGGTAGTTTAGATCTCCCATGACCACCGCCTCCCTCGCCTGTGTGGTGTCTGCTAGCTGCCCAGAGAATACATCGTCTAACTCTTGATCCTGTTGAGGAGGCCCGTAGTAGACCCCCACAACCAAGTCCTTTTCCCCTGGCCCCCCCCTGCCCCCCCTGGATCCTGACCCACAATGCCTCTGTGTTCCCCTCTTCCACCCCCGCCTTGATGGTGGAAGACGTATACCACTCCTTAATATAGAGTGCTACCCCCCACCATTTTTCCCCACTCTGCCACACTTGTACAACCTATACTCCTCAATGCCTACCGCCCAGTCATGTTTCTGGTGAACCAGCAGCAGTGGGGCTGGAGAAGTGTCCCTGGGGTCTACAGCAATACTCCGGACAAAGAACAAGCCAAGCCAAGCCAAGCCCAACCAGGGAAAACTTCAAGATCCAACACTTGAGTCATCTTCCTTGGGATTCTTCCTGTCCCAGGAGAGGAAGGCAAAGGCAGGACAATGCAGACCCCAGACCTGGTCAGAGATTGGCAGACCACACTGATATGGGCAGACCACAGACCTAGCAATAGCTGAAGGTGTGAATACCAGGTGCTGCAGCTGCTATGCAGTCAGCCAGAATTAGATTGAAAGAATCGTGTGTCTTTGTTTGCAGGAAAGCACGTTATGTGCAGAAGAAAGGAAAGCGAGAGGTAAAGGTGCGCTGGGAGGTAAAGCCAGAGGCAGAGAGGAGGAGGAACCCACCAGTGAAACCAGCTGTCCTCAGTCCTGTCCACTGTCCAGGGATGCATGCAATCCTGCTGGAGTGCGGCTAAAGCAGGAGGCCCCAAAGCCTGTTCATGATTAGCTGGTTAGTGGTAGAATGGGACTCATCTGTGCTATGGGGAGCACAGATACTGGAGGGTGTGGGGGCTGGTCTGTGGTGTGGGGGGAATAGGTGCTGGGGTGGTGCAGGGTGCTGGGTAGGGGACACACAGGAACCCAGGTCCATGGGAGGTGGGGGTGCCTCCCACCGCAACCACCATTACAGGCCTGTACCATGTACTTGTTGGGTCTCTTCTCCTCCAGCCAGTTGCGGTACTGGACAATGGCCTAGAGGTGAAGCGGCTGCTTGTGCACCTGCAGGGATGATCAATGTGGCTTCCTCAGGGGGAGGAGAGCCCCCTCCCCACTACACCCCCATCTCAGCACCAGGTGCCCCATGGGGTCTGCCTGCCTAGGCTCTCTAGGGGAGAGAAGGCATGTGGGGGTAGATAAGATTCTGAAATGGTTGTAAGGGTGACACCAGGGGAAGCTGGCAGTCCAGGGCAGGCATAGCTGTGCCACAGGGCTGAGGGGAGGAGCAGGGGAAAGGGCACCATTGGGAATGGGACAGCGAGGACACCAGGGAGAAGAGCCTGGCACAGCCGGGGGCGGGGGGCTGGGATCCAGGAGGTCGGGAAGGACTGTGCATGGGGAGCACAGGACATGAACCCCTTGGAGTGAGAAGGGCAGGGATGGGAAGGGCAGGGCTCTGTGTCATTAGTGGGGCAGGGAGGCAGGAACCCCCTTGGGAGGGGATGCTGCCGTCACCTGCAGGATCTTGATGAGCTGAACGTTGTCCTCTACCACCACCACGTTGGCCGCGCAGTTGGCGGTGATGTAGCCACAGGCCTCGGGGGAGCTGGTGCTGTAGATCCCGACTGCCAGGCCCCTGGGGTGGGGAAAAGCAGCAGCGTGAAGCCAGGGGCCCCGAGGAGATGCCCCATCAGCCCAGCTGCACCCGCTCCAGTCCCACCTGTTCCAGAGCCACTCAGCAACCTGCCCAAGGTGCCCCCTCGGCCGGCCACAACCTGCATCCACACCAGGGCCAGGCACGTGTCCCCCCACCAGGCAGCGCTGGCACCCATGTGGGCCCCCATCCCACCCTGCAGCATGAAGGCACCCCCTTACCCGGCCATGATGGCCCCGATGTCAGCGATGACCCACGCGGGGCTGTTGGAGCCCAGGATCGTGACACCATAGAAGCGCTCCAGGCCCAGCTGGCGACAGTAGAGAGGGGTCAGGTCCACATGCATGTGACCCCACTCTGGCCCAGCACTCCTCAGCCCCATGCCCACGGCTTCTGCTCACTTTCAGGAAGCCCTTGGTGGCAGCTCAGCACTGCTGCTGGTACTGCCGGTGGCTGAGGCTCTCCCACATCTGCAACCACTTGTAGGCCAGGGTGGGCCAGTCCCCATGGCGCTCCACCACCCCCTGGAACAGCTGATGCATGGTGATGGGTGGCAAGGCCCTGGGGCCCTTGGGGTCCAGCTGTGCCACCCCATCTACACACATGGTGAGCAGGGTTTCCACCGGTGCCACAGTGGAGTGTTTCCACTGCCCACTTGATCACCAAACACTTTCTATCGTGGCGTAATTCCGCTCAGGTGGGTGTAACTTCCTACTTATGTATGCTATAGGGCACTCTTCTTCCCCTTCTGTCTGGATCAACACCGCTCCAACTGCTGCTTCTGATGCATCAGTCTGCACCAGGAAGGGTTTATTAAAGTCTGGGGTATATAGCATGGATTGCAAGCACAATGCTTCCTTCACCACTTGGAATGCCTTTTCAACATCCATCTTACCTTGGCAGGAGCCCCTACCTTTGTCATCTCTGTCAATGGCACCACTAAATCTGCGAAGTGGGGTACAAACCTTCTATAATAGTTGGCTAGCCCCAAAAAAGCCCTCACTTGTTTTTTAGATTGGGGAGCTTGGTACCTCTGCAAAGCCTCCACCTTGCTTAATAATGGTCTCACTTTTCCACTTCCTACTAGGAACCCCAGGTACTGAGTTTCTTCTTTCCCCATGGTAAGCGATCTTCCCTTCCCACTCCTCTCTCACCAAATCGAGAGGACCTCGCACTCGCCTCCCGAACATCAGCTCGAAGGGCGAGAACCCAGTGGACTCCTGGGGCACCTCCCGGTAGGCAAAGAGCAACTGTGGCAGTTTCTCATCCCAGTCATTGGGGTTGGAGTCCACATAGGCCTTTAGCATACCTTTCAATGTCCCGTTGAACCTTTCCACCAGCCCGTTTGTCTGAGGGTGGTAGGCTGTGGTCTTAAGGTGTTGCACCCCACAGCAGTCCCACAGGCACTCCATTATCTCCGCCATGAAGTTCCCACCCCGGTCCGTCAGGATCTCGGAGGGAAAACCCAGCTGGCAGAAGACCTTAATGAGGGCATCAGCAACCACGGGTGCCTCGATGGAGGTCAAGGCAACTGCCTCCGGGTACCGCGTTGCGTAATCCACTAGAGTCAGTATGTATTTCTTTCCCCTACGAGTCCTATGCTTCAGCGGTCCCACAATGTCCACGGCCACCCTGTGGAAGGGTTGGTCGATGATCGGGAGGGGCTGCAGGGGAGCCCTTCTCTTGTCCCCGCTTTTGCCCGTCCGCTGGCATGTCTCGCAAGATTTGCAATAGTCCGTCACATTCTGAGCAATTCTGGGCCAAAAAAAGTTCACCTGTAATCGCTGGCGTGTCCGTTCCCTGCCCATGTGACCTGCACACGGTAGATCGTGAGCCATGGCAAGCAATTGCTGTCTGTATTTTCGGGGTACTATGAGCTGGCGCTGGGGCTCCCAGGTCTCGGCATGGTTCTTCAGCCCCCACAACCGATAGAGAAGCCCCTTATCCCAGACCACCTGTTCCCTCTTGTCCGGAGTGAACTCAGTCTCTTGCTCCTGAGCCATCTGCCGGAGTCCCTCCAAGCTGGGGTCCTCCCGAACCTCCCGCTTGAACTCCTCTTGCCCAGCTAGGCAATCAGCAGGGAGTGCACACTCACCCACAGGGACTTCCTGGGTCTCCTCCCCGCTAGTGTCACCTCCCTCTGCCACTGATGGAATACACCCCTCCCCGGGACTGTCACTTAACCCACCCTCGGGGTTACCGGTTCCCTCCGGGACCAGGGTGCAATCGCTGTCTGCAGGGGTCCCTTCCCCTGCGGCCAATGGTGTGGCTTTCTCCTGGGGATTTTCTAACCCCCCCTCTTTAGCCTTCCTGCTCTGCAGGCGAGTCACTGCATGAACAGTGCGGGGCTTTGACTCTTGGGTCTGTTCCCACCTCCGGAGCTGGGCTTCCTGCTCTATAAGATCCCGTCCCACCAGGATGGGGACCGGAGCCCCTTCCAGTACCCCCATTTCCAGGTACGTAGCACAGTCGTTCCACACGACGGGGGCCTGGAATACCGGTACCTTCAGGGGTGTGGGCCCCACTCCTTGAATAGTGAGGGTCTTCCCCGGGATTATGTCTGCAGGCGAGACCAGGTTGGAATTAATGAGTGTTACACTGGCCCCCGAGTCCAGTTCCCCCACCAGGGTCCTTTCCTTCACCGTGATCACGGTCCGGTGGGGGGCCATCACCTCCTCTGAGTTTGTGATCCTGTAGCAACAGGCACTGTCCTCAGAGTGGCTCCGGCCCTCCTCCTCACTGCTCACGGCTGTTGCACGCTTGACGGGCCTGGGTTTATTGGTTAGCTTTGGGCAGTTGGGCTTGATGTGGCCCTGCTCCCCACAGTTATAGCACCCCCTCTTTTCCGAATTGGGTGGTCTGTCCGA
>NW_005843055.1:281210-281419 GCF_000455745.1 Alligator sinensis
CGCCAATCTAAGGGTGGCGCCCCCCCCAGCCTTTTCAAGGCCATGCACCAGGAGAGGCTGGGATGGGAGCCTGGCGCGGGCTCTGCTGGCTCCGGGAAAGTGCTCCACTCCCCCACCTCAGGGCCAGGGTGTGGAGCACATCCCCAGAGCCGGCGGAGCCTGTGCCAGCCCCATGACCCGCCCTCCCTCCCTGCCTTGCCTCCCCTTCG
>NW_005843055.1:281469-283458 GCF_000455745.1 Alligator sinensis
CACTGCTCCGTCCCCCCGCATCACCTTGGGGAGTGAGGAGGCAAATAGCATCAGGCCCGGCTCCAGCCCCTGTGGCTCCCAGCTCCAGCCCCCGGCCCCTGGCCCCAGCCTCTGGCCCCCAGCATCCAGCCCCAGCCCCCAGCTCCAGCCTCCGGCCCCTGGCCCTAGCCCCTGGCCTCTGGTCCCCAGCCCTCTTTGGTAAGTGTCCCACACTGGACTGAGGTGGCGCGCTCATGGAGCGAGGCGGCACGCTCATGGACTGCTTCTTCGTTGAGGGAACATTGACTATGAGTGCTTGTAAAGCCATGCCAGGGGCCCTGCAATGACCCCTGCCAATTCCCTCAACACCCTGGGGTGGAGAGCATGTGGACCTGCTGATTTGAACATGTCCAGCCCCACCAGAAGTTCCCTGACTTGGTGCTCCCTAACCCTAGGCTTGGCAGAGTCTCTCCTGAGTCTGTCCTGAAACCTGGTAGGGGAGATGACCCGGTCCCTGTGTGGCAGGCCAGTAGGGGGAGCTCCTGCGTTGACCCTCCCACCTCACTATGCCCGTCCACCTGCTGGACTCCAAGTGTCTCCCCAGGGGCGCCTAAGCCCTGGCAGACCCCCTTTTGAGCCCCACTGCAGAGTCCAGGGGTACTGTGCCGCCACCACCCCGAGAAGGGACCTTCTAGGTTCTGTGTCCTCGGGGAAACACAGGACTAATAGTCCTACGGGTACGCGACCCAATACAAGCACGTGGGGCTCCTCCCCAAGTCAGGGGCCAAAAAGGATAGTCTCCCTCAGTCCTCAGACCCAAGGGGCCTCCTAGGCATAATTATACCCACCCCTCAATAAGTCTCCTACGCCAGTCACAAAGGACAACTGTATTGGTTACAAAGGGTAGGGTGAGAATAGGGTAAGAGGTAGAGCACTATCAAGGGATTACCATTGAGCAAAACAGTCTGGCTGATGTAGCCGTTTGATACGCAAATGCATCACTGTGAGATGACTAACTCTCTAGAAACACTTATGAGTATCATCCAGAAGATGGTAGAGATCTGGCTCGGAGATTTCCAGAGAGAGAGCATTTCGGTTGGATCAGACTCTCTCCCTGTGTCCTGATGCTTGTGCCATGCTGGCAAAATGGCTTCTCTCCTCCTTCTCCTTGGACCAGGCCCTTATATTGCCTTTCTGACCTCAGCAGCCCAGTCCAATAGAAGCCAGCAGTGTTGGCAACTAGCCGACCAATTTAAACAGCATCACTGGTCACCTGGGCAGAGGAGCAGGGGCTTTTCCCTCTCCCCACTCAGGTGACCAGAGGGACCACCCCCTCGGCACCAGGCTTTTGTCATGTAGGCAGGGAGAAAAATCCCCCCTCCCTCAGGAATTCGACCCCAGTGTCCCAAGCTGACCAGGACAGGTTTCTGGAGAGAGACACAGATGATGGCATTTCTGCCACACCCTTCTCAGATAAATGAAAGCAAAGAATTTGTTAAATTTGTTAGGGTGGTCTTGCCTAATGGCTAGGCCATGGAGGGATGGCTGGGACCAGGTGTGGGGCAGAAGCCAGGAGTCCAGTGATGGGGTGCAGAGGGAAGTCCAGGGACAGAGCCCACAACACAGGCTAGGGGTGGGGACTGAGTTGCCAAAGCCCAGGAACAAGCCAAAGGACAAGGGCTGAGCTTGAGCCATGCCAGGGCAGGCACCAGGGAAGCCAGAGAGTGCAGGAGCCAGGAGGGGGGAGGGGGCGGGACAACAAGGACAGTGTTACTATGGGGGGATACACAATTGGTGGACTAACCAACATGGGGAGGAGCTTCCCATGCATGGAAGGGTGACTGGCTCAGCACCAGGTTCCCAGGAAGTCAGCTCCAGCTGAGCACAGCTGACAGGATCCTGTTGTGGCGGGCCAGTAGGGGGCACTCCTGTGTTGAGCCGCCCACCTCCCTGCGCCGACCACCTTCCAGGCTCCGAGTGCCTCCCTGGGGTGCCTCCCGTCCGGCCGAC
>NW_005843055.1:283931-287716 GCF_000455745.1 Alligator sinensis
CACCTTCTTCCTGGCCCGGGCCCTTAAATAACCTCTCTGACCTCAGCAGCCCGGTCCAATCGAAGCTGCCAATACTGGCTACAAACCGACCAATCTACCAAGCATCCCTGGCTACCTGGGCCCGCGCGCAGGGCCGGGCTTTTCCCCCCCCTGCCCAGGTGACCAGAGCATCGCCTCCCAGGTGCCAGGCTTTTGTCTGCAGACAAGGAGCGAGATCCCCGCTGTGAGGGATTCAACACCAGCCTCTCAGGCTGGCTGAGACAGGTCTCTGGAGAGGGGCAGTGATGGGGGCATTTCTGCCACACCTGTAACAGGCAAACTGAGTTACATTCAGGCTCTTGGTATAACTTCAGGTCTTCCTGGAACTAAGCAGTTAAATTGTACAGGGTTCCTTATAAGGTACTGGAAAAAGTGAGTGCTGTGGTTTGTGTGGTGGAGGAACCAGGTACAGTAAGTAGTTTCCCTAGAAGGAAAGGAAACTGAAAACGGAATAGAACTAGTGTACTTTATCTAAAAAGTTGAGGTATAACTTGAGGAGTGGTCAGTTTGAGATGATGTAAGTGTGTGTGGGGAGAAGGGAAGGGAAGGGCCTGCGGGGTGCAGATTGAGAATGGTGGGGAGTGTGTGTCTGTGCCCACTCCCAGGAGCAAGGCCAGAGGGATGAAGGCAGTGGTGCCCCTCTGCAAGCCGCACACAGGCTGGAGGAGGGGGAGGGAGCTCGCACACAGTGGCTGCCACTGCCACCAGCCTTCCACCACTGCTCTACCCCACGCAGCGCCGCTTGCCCGTGAAGCCATGTGGCTGCAAAGCTTGCCCGCAGAGCTGTGCGGAGGGTGCGGGAAGGCAGCGAGGGGAGTGGCCGTGGCAGTGAGGTGGTGGTGGCTCCACAGGCAAGCGGCGCAGGGCAACAGTGCCCCTCTGAGGGCCAACACAAGCCAGCCATCTGGTCAGGTGGGGGGAAGGAGGGGTCTTGCAAGCAGTGGCTGCCACCATACCACCACTGCCGTGCCCTGCACTGCTTTCCTGCAGCCGGCTGCATGGCTCTGTGGACACAGCTCTGCGGCCCCACAGGCAAGCGGCACGGGGTGCGACAGCAGCAGAGGTGGTGTGGTGGTGGCCTCCCCCCTGGCCAGCCAGCTTGTGCGTGGCCTGCAGAGGGGCACCGCTGCCCTGTGCCGCTTGCCTGCAGAGCTGTGTGGCGGTGGAGCTGTGTCCACAGAGCTGGACTGCGAAGCTGTGTGGCTAGCCATGGGAAGGCAGCGTGGGGCACGGCAGTGGTGGCGGTGGTGCAGTGGCAGCTGCTGGGTGCGAGTGCCACCCCCCCGGTGCTGCCTTCCCCACCACTGCTGCACCCTGTGCTGCCTTCCCACGGCTAGCTGCACAGCTCTGTGGGCAAGCTTCGTGAGCACAGCTCCGTGGCCGCATGGCTCCACAAGCAAGCAGCAAAGGGAAGGCAGACTCCAGCTGCCCAGACTGATCCAGTTGGATTAGATATGACCTCATGAGGTCCCTTCCCACCCTCATTTTCTGTGTTTCTCTCATTCTAACAGTCAGTCTGTAAATACCCAGAGGAGGAAGGGCCACAGTGAGCAGCCAGCAGTGCAGGAGTCCACCGGGAAGCCCAGGAGCCCCCACACCTGCACCACTTGGAGACCCGGGAAGAGCTCTGCAATGCAGGGCAGGGGAAGCTCGGAGAGGATGGGGCTGAGCTGCAGCAGAACCGGGCAGTGCTCCACAACCCCCTTGCTTATGACACAGGACGGATGAGCTATGGAGACTTGGCAGGGGTGAGGTGACGGCCAGGGGAGTCCTGACTGCAGCTGGAGGCTGCCAAGGGCAAAGCTGCATTGGCTGAGGGCAGAGCGGAGGGCGCTGGGCTTTGCTGGTCACCGCGTGGGACTGTTACAGCTGTGACGGTTTCTTTACCTCCCCCAGAGGCGCTGGGTGCTGGCTGCAGCCCAGGATGGGGATGTGGACCGGGCTGTGCCAAGGCTCCTGCTGGGACGTGCACTTGCAGGCTCCCGGCTGGGGATCTTGCCCCTTGACTCAGGGCCAGGGTTCAGGGCCTTGCTCTTTATGAGCATGAGGGGATGAGGACAGGCACGGACCTCTTCCCGGGGTCTCTCAGGGGATCCTTGCAGCGGCAAGACACAGACAGTGCCCTCATCTCCCTGGCTGTCCTTCGGCAGCTCAGGCTGTCCCTAGTGTTTTGGGCTCTGCCTCACAGCTGCGCAGGAGAGCTACTCATGCATTGTTTAAAGACAGGTTAAACAAACTTTCTAGTGCAGTTTGGATAGTGATGAACCTGCTGGAGCAGAGGGGACCAGAGGTGACCTCCTGGGGAGCCTTCTCCCATGCCCTCCTATGGGTTGAAGTGCAAAGTTGAAGGGCACTTACTGCACAAACGCAGACTGAGGGCAGGGCAGGCAGCAGCAGTGCAGAACAGCACTGGAGCCTTATCGGGGACAGGGAAGTGGATACATGACCCCAGGGTGCAGGTACATAGGGTAGGGTCATGGGGTAGGGGCGGGCACTTTCTTTGGGGAAACTGAGGCTTGTGGCACAAAGACCCATGTATCCCAGGCCCTGACAGACAGCATAGGTGGATAATGCACGGGACTCCCCAGATACCTGGAGGTTTGGCATGGAGGGCAGCTCGGTGTGGATGAAACTGGCTGCCAGACTGGGCCAGGCATGAGACAAGGCGGGCTGTCGCTGCAGGGTACTGGGTGGGGCACAGGGAACAATCACACCAGAGCCCTGGGAGTGGCCCGAGCCACCAGCAGCAGGGCACGGTGTGTGGCTCTGACCTACCGAAGATGCAGTCAGGTCTAGTGCAGCCGAGTCCCAGCCCAGCCTAGCTGCGATCCTGCACGTTTGCTGGGTGCTGCTGCAGCTGGACTGAGCTGTGGCAGGGCGAGGGGCCACCTCCGGAGCTAAACCATGATGCAGGCCCCCAACGTGCAGTGGCTCCACACCCCCAGTGCTGCTCAGCTGTGGGGCAATGCTGTGCGGGATACTGCGCAATCAGCCCCGGACTCCGTCTCCACCATGTAAGTGTGAGCAGAGGCGGCCATGGGTCCTGCTCCGGGCCTGGGGGGCAGTGCATCCCACTGCTGAGGGTCAGGGCCTGGGCCTCAATAAATCTTAATCTGCCTCTGCATGACGGGACTCAGTCCTGACCAACAAGATGATCTGGACGATCTCTGACACCTACCTGGACACCACAGCCCGGTAGGAACGGGATCTCCCTGGGGTGCAGGAGGAGTCTCAGGGACACCGCTCCCAAACCCCAGAGCAGCCCGCTGGGGCATCATGCCAAGGAGGAGGAGAGGTCCCGTACGCAGCTACCATTTTTGGCCTGTCTGCTGGGGCTGTGCCTGCAGCCCAGGTCTTCACCATAGTCCAGGTCTTTTTCCAACCCTTGCCCTCACGGGGCTCCCAGACCGGGCAGTTCTGGGCAGCTGCAGTGCTGGGCTGCACCCGGCACAGGGCCCACTGCCTCCTGCCGCCCCAGGGAAGCTCCCCCATCCCCACCCAGCCCTTGCCCCGTGTCTGGCAGGGGAGCCGGGCTGCCAGGGACAAGTTCCCCTTCTACGCTGCACCCAGCACCCCCCTCTGCCCCACGGGCCGATGGCCGCGTCGACTGGCCCCAGGCGCCTGCGTGGGCCCTCTGGACAAGGCCGTGCCCCACATGGCTCAGCCCCTGCCAGGCGCCCAGGCAGGAGCCACGGGAGAGCGGGCACCGAGCGGGCCTGGGGCTGGGCTCTGGGCACACCTCACAG
>NW_005843055.1:288558-291423 GCF_000455745.1 Alligator sinensis
CTGGGCCCCAGCCCCAGCCCAGCTCCTCTCTGGCTCCCGCCCCGGTCCCAGGGGCCTGGTGCTCAGCACTCACCCAGCTCCCCACCGGCGATGGAGAAGTCCCTGGGCAGCAGGGCCCACTTCTGCACACGATGGGCGCGGGACGGGGCGCGCTGGTTCACCCGCTCCATGCCCTGCTGGATGGCCTGGTACACGGCCGGGTCCCGTGTGCTCAGCACCTCCGACACCCGCGTGGCCTGGCTGCCCAGCTCCTGGCAGAACCGCACGGCCTCGGGGCTCAGCTCGTCCAGGGGCGCCCCCGACTCCGGATCCACCTGGCACTGGGGGAGGGAGAACCGTCAGACATGGGAGCAGGCAGGGGAGAGCTGGGTTCGTGTGCTGGAGAGTCCTTCTCTGCAGACACAGAACCTGCCGCTGCCTCATCGGTGGGACCTCCAAGAGCCGCAGGGAAGCAAGCGATGGGATGGGGACGTTATCCCCGAGGCGCTCCTTGGGGTGATGGGTGGAGGGAGGCAGTGAGGGACAGGCATGTTGCCAGCCTTGGCCATTTTTGAGTGGTGTAGACCAAGCTGCACAAGTGTGGCCACGCAGAAAGCTCCACAGCTCATTTCTGACTGACCATAGCATGAAGCTTTGCAGGTGACCACCAGCTTGGTCAGCAAAGGACAGGAGGCCATCAATATGTCTAACTCAACCAGTCATGAGATGTCATTAAAGAAAGCACCAGGCCTGAAAGGAGACATTGGAAGGGAACCCTGTGCATGAAGTAATCCAGATTTACTATATCATTGCTTTTCTTAAACTCTGAGCAGTAGTGAGTCATGTAACCAAGAGTATGTCATGCTGTTTTGCTGTAATAGGTATGATAGGCTTAGATCATTTGTAAAAACAAAACGGCCTTGTTGGAGAAGACCATAAACTAAGGTAAAGAAGAAACAGGACGGCATTGCACAATGGAGATGAACCCTCCCTTTTTACTTTCCCAAGAATATAAATCCCAACAAACTGACACCTTTCAAATCCGCCAGAGATCTGGTTCATCCCAGTCCTCAAAATTTCAGTGCAACAAAGAAACGTGAATAAAACCAAGCAGACTATCAGGACCAGTCATCTCTGAATACAGGGCAGAGGCTGGGGGGAACTCAGCAAATCCAAGATGACCCGCGGCCCATCTGCGCGCCACCCTCGTCCCCCCGGAGCCTCGCGAGCCCCGGCAGGCGAGGATCTCCACTGCGCTGTCACATGGAGCCAGAGGGACCTCAGGATAAATGTTTGTTTCTGTTTTGAAGTGAAAGCAAATACAAAGTTGGGCTGCTGACCTGTTTCTGGTCACACAAGGTTACCCGTAATCTGGGTAAAGGTGGGCTAGTCATGTGGCAGGCCTAGAAAGCTGAAGGGGTTTTGCTTGCTGGGATCAAAGCCCTGGACGCTGTCCTGAGGCTGACAGGGTCCCTACTTGCCCTGGCCGCCTCCTCACTTACTTGATTGCCCTCATTACACATTAACTTCTGTGCGGAGGTCTGCTGGGTCTCTCCCAGACTCTTCACGTTTGCAGCTCAAGGCTCTCTGGGGTGGGCCAGCCTGAGCTCACAAGGCATTTCTGCCTCACTGAAGTAGGTCCTGTTGCTGGAGAAGAGCTGTCTGTCCGGGAGTGCCTCCAGGGTCACACAGCCTAAAGCCTTCCCGATAGCACCCGCCCTCAGCCATCCTCTGGCCCATGTGCTCTCCCATGGGATTCTTCCCATCTCAGGGAGTGGAGGGTGAAGGACAAAGAAGATCAGGGATAGCTCATCGCATTGGGAAGCCTGAGGATGTTTAGTCTAAAATGCAGGAGGGAGGTGAGCAGCGAGGTTTACAGATGGTGCTTGGGGGCAGCCAACACCAGGAGAGTTTGGCTCTTGGTGAGGGAGGCCAATGGGACTCAGGGCTTGAGGACTCAAAAGCAGGAGATGTGTGGGATGTCAGGTGGAAAAGGAAAAATGCAGCCTGGTGCTTGCTCCCCACGCACCAGGGTAGGATGGCCAGGAAAGGGCTACAGGTCCCTTGATCCGGACACTGAGCATGAGCTGAGGGTCTACATGGCCCGGGATTGACCAGGAGAGACAGGCTCACGCAGAATCCCAGTCGTGGGGCTGGCAGGGACCTGCAGAGCTCACATCCAGTCCACCCTGTTCCTGAGGCAGCAGCAGTCCTGTCCAAACCAGCCCAGACCATCCATCATCTAGACTACGTACTCTCAGCCCGGGCGCAGCACAGACCTAACACCCAACCCTGCCGCAGGTGAACTGTGGCAGCCAACATCCTGCTGCTGTGAAATGCTGTCGGTGGATGCTCAAGAGGTCCTGGAGAGAGGCCGTGCCCCCCCCATGTGTACCAATCTGACCAGGCAGAAAAATCCTTCCTGGCCCCAACTCTGGTCCCTATGGACACATGTCTGCTTGTAAACTCTGGGCCTGGATGCTCTAGGCTGAGAGCCCCCTCCCAGCCCTGTGTGCCTAGGTCACAGTACCCATAGTTTCCCCGGGAGGGGCAGAGGATGGGGACACAGGGGCCATGGCTTCACAGCCTGAAAAATGGCATGGAAGCTGCAGACAGTCACGAGTATGACCTGGGACACGTGAGACTGTACTGAACCAGGGGGCTCAGAGGGATGGCCCCTCACCTTCAGGGTGAGCAGCATGGACAGGAACTTCCTGCCATCACCGACCAGCACTGCGTTGCTGACGATCGGCACCTCCTTCTTCACTGCGTCCTCGATGGGCACCGGGGCGATGTTCTTCCCGCCTGCCGTGATCACCAGCTCTGCAACCAGCACAGGGTCACTGGGGCAAGGAGGCCTAGCATGGGTGGCATGTGGTAGGGAAA
>NW_005843055.1:291519-300690 GCF_000455745.1 Alligator sinensis
GAAAGGCTGGTGGCAAAGGCGATGAGGACAGATGCCACTGACAGGACACAGCAAGGTGATAGCTTCCCTCCGGTGTCTTCTGCACGTGGCCTTCCAGCACCCCTGGGGCACCCAGACCACAAACATGCCCCCAGAGCCATGGGCTTGTGACCCCTTTCCTGGGCACTTGCCTCACCTGTGTATCCATCCCCCCAGAACCCCCAGACCTGCACCAACCCAGCACCCCTGCCCCCACATATCCCCGTCCCTTACCTTTGATCCTGCCCACAATGTAGAGGAAGCCGTCGTGGTCACGGCATGCAAGGTCCCCCGTGTGCAGCCAGCCCTCCTCATCCAGCGCCTCCCGTGTCGCAGCCTCCATGCCCAGGTAGCCCATGAAGACGTGGCGGACCTGGCAGAACAGGCCAACCATGTGGCAGCACAGCTCACCGATGCCCTCTGCGTCCGGCTGCTCGATGCGGGACCTGCAGCCTGGCAGCTCCTTCCCGCAGCTGGAGGCAGTGCCCACACCCTCAGCGGCAATGGGAGCTTTGCGGGTGGGAGGGCTAAGCTGGCTCCCCCAGGGACAGACACCTGCCTGGAGGTGACTGTGCAGCCCCTGAGGTGCTTCATCCTGAACCCCCCTCCCCTGCACCCCAGCTGGGAGCAGTTCCCCGCTCCCCCACCCATACCCTTGTGCCTCAGCCCCTGCTGTGCCCCCATCTGTGCCAGGTGCTCAGTCCCCACCAGGTCCCTGCACACTGGGGTCCCAGTGCCTGGAGTGTGTTGTTCTGCCCTCCCCACCACACACCCTGCCCCACCTGTAGATGCGAAAGGTCTCATTTGTGCAAGTGCTGTGCGGCCCGCTGCTCTCGCTTAAGCCGAACATCTCGAAGATGGGCAGGTGGAGGCTCATGAAGAACTCCAGCGTGTCTTTGGAGGTGGGCGCTGCCCCGGCAAGAAACAGGGTGCAGCGCTGCAGCCCCAGCTCCTCGCGCACCTTCCTGAACAGCAGGTGGTCAGCCAAGGCAAAGCCCCAGGGCACTGAGCCGTCCCTGTGGGGAGGAGATGGAGGGCTGTGGCGAGGCAGACAGTGGGGCTGGAACTGGGGCATCCATCTGGGCAGGGATTTCAGGCATGCTTGGCATATCTGCAAGGCTCTGGGGACCTGGGCCAGTCCCCGCTGGTAGTGGCAGTCACCTGCATTTGTCTCAGTGGGAATCGCCGCGTCCCACCAGCTGCACCCATGTGCCCCCCCTCTGCTGACAGACCCAGCTTGGGGAGCAGGGCCCCTGTTAACCTAATGCGGGGGGGGAGGGGGGGAAAGGAGGCTGGAAGGGTCAGGCATGTGCCAGGCATCCCAGGCCGCATCTGTGACAGCCCCAGTGTCAGCTGTGCACACGGCTGCTGGGTGACCCAAGCCCCCAGTGACCTGACACTCACAGTCTGTCTGCCCTGTACCCCCTGTGCTGCCCTCCCCACTCATCCTGGATGGTGCCACCCACCCTGAGCCCCTGGCTACCCCTACCCACCCGTCCAGGCGGCTGTAGCTGGCCTGCAGGCCGATGCCCCGTGCCCACTCCACCAGCTTCCTCTTGCCCAGGGATGACTGGTTGAAGGCAGCTTTGAGCTTCTCCTCTATCTTCTCCCACACACGGGGCACACCCGCAAAGACTGTGGGGCGCACCTCCTTCAGCGTGGTGAGCAGAGAGCCCTGGGCCCACACAGCAAGCAGGGTCAAAGGAAAGGGGTCCCAGCTGGGGGGCCCTGGCAGCCCAGACACCCACTGGTAAAGCTGGTGCCCCTCCCCTGGGGACCCCCCTCCCCAGGGTTACCAACTGCTTGTAAATTTACAGACACTCAGTAAAAATAGGGCAAAAACCCCCCTATCTGTAAAGTCTGTAAAAAAAATGGAGCCGTCAGTAAAAAAACATCTAGGAACCTTGAGCTTGATGGATAGTCAGGGCTGCCCTGTGTCCCTTTGACCATCCCCTGCCTCTAAGAGCTGCTTGTCTGTCTGACCACTCCCTTGTCTGTCTGGGATGCTGCAGCCACTAGGGCAGAGCTGGTTTGTCTGGCACAGCTCACGTGGCGCCTTCTTCTTACCTGGGGTGGGGGAAGCCCAGCCCTGGGACCAGGCCATCGGCTAATGGCTTCGATGGAAGGGGGGAGCCTTTGGTAGCACACAGGTGGGGCAGACAAAAAGTGATGTGGGGGTGGGGGGGATTTGCCAGCAAGCAGCAACCCCCCACCCTCTGTCCCTGTCCCCTCCCTGCTGAGACCCAACAACTCGGCTTGGACAGAGCCCTGCAGCTCTGCCTGGGTAGGGAGTGGCTGTGCTCCTTCCCATCTGGCCCCATTACCTTCAGTGCATCAGGCTGGGCGAAGGAGGTGGTGACCCCCAGGTACATGGGCATCCAGAGGTCCAGGATCTGTGCAGCCACGTGGCTCAGGGGCAGGTAGTTGATGAATACCCCATGATCCGGGAATCCCAGCATGTCCTTCGCCCTCTTGGATACCCACGTCACCTGCAGCAGTCGGGGCTTCGTTCACCACTAGCCCGGCACAATTCCCAGACCATGGCCCCGACCTCATCTATGGGGGCTGTGGGCCCTGGAGGCCCCCAACTCTCCTGTTCTGCCATGGCAGCAGGGAGTGGGAGGCAGCTAGGGTCCTTCTTGTGCTGTGGGGATTAGGGACAGCAATGTGGGGCACTCACATTGTCGTGGCTGAGCATGACGCCCTTGGGTGTACCCGTGGTGCCCGAGGTGTAGATGAGGGTGCAGCAGTGGTTCACGCACTGGGAGCGGATGATGGAGTCCAGCTGCGAGTCGGGCACGGTCCTCCCCAGCTCCATGAACTCCTCCCACTGCCAGGGAACGGGTCAGTGTGTCAGTCAGGATTGGGAACAAGGCATGGAGAAGGGTGCCCAGGAGGACGTTCCCCCTGCCAGCTCGTGCCATTGCCAGGGAGCGGGTCAGCCAGGATCAAGGCCAGGGTGGTGTGGGAGCAATAGCACAGAGCACCTGATCTCCCTGGTGCTAGGAGAAGGGAGCTGGCACGGGTGCAGGGGGAGAGCTCTGGTCCACCCAAGCTGACTGCAATGTGGATAACAGGGGATGAGCCACAGGATGAGCCAGACCCACTCCCAGGCAGGCTGTGCTGAGTAGGGCAAGGCTGTGGGACTGGAGGGGTGTGGAGGTGGTCTGCGCTGTGGGGAGCACAGGTGCTGGGGGTGGTGCAGGGTGCTGGGTGGGGGCCATACAGCAACACAGGTGCATGGGAGGTGGGGATGTGCAGCTCCCCCACTGCTGACTACCATGACAGGCCCATACCATGTACACGTTGGGTCTCTTCTCCTCCAGCTGGTCGCGGTACTGGACGATGGCCTTGAGGTGGGGCAGTTGCTTCTGCACCTGTGGGGACACGGGGACAATGCGGCAGCCTCAGGCAGAGGAGAGCCCCCTCCACCGCCCCACAGCATCCCCATCCCAGTGCTTCACACTCTGCAGTGGTCATAGGTGCAAGAGTAGGGACAGCTGGCAGCCCAGGGCAGGCATCGCTGTGCCATGGGGCTGAGGGGAGGGGCAGGGGACAGGGCATCACTGGGAACAGGACAGTGAGGATGCCAGGGAGATGAGTCCAGCAGGGCTGGGGCTGGGGTCCAGGAGCCGGGGAGGACTGTGCATGGGGGAGCAGGGCACACGAACCCCTTGGGGTGAGAAGGGCAGGGAGGTGCATCCCTGTGGGATTAGGGGGGCAGGGAGGCAGGAACGCCCTTGGGAGGGGATGCTGCCGTCACCTGCAGGATCTTGCTGAGCTGCGCATTGTCCTCCACCACCACCACGTTGGCCGCGCAGTTGACGGCGACGTAGCCACAGGCCTCAGGGGAGCTGGTGCTGTAGATCCCGACTGCCAGGCCCCTGGGGTGGGGAAGAGCAGCACCATGAGACCAGGGGCCCCGAGGAGATGCCCCATCAGCCCAGCTGTACCCGCTCCAGTCCCACCTACTCCAGAGCCACTCAGCGACCTGCCCAAGGCGCCCCCTCGGCCAGCCACAACCTGCATCCACACCAGGGCCAGGCCCAAGTCCCCCCACCAGGCAGTGCTGGCACCCGCGTGGGCCCCCATCCCACCCCGCAGCGTGAAGGCATCCCCTTACCCGGCCATGATGGCCCCGATGTCAGCAATGACCCACTCAGGGCCGTTGGAGCCCAGGATTGCGACGCCGTGGAAGCGCTCCAGGCCCAGCTAGGGATAGCAGAGAGGGGCTCAGCTCTGGCTTTGGTGCGCCCCTCCCAACTCCCTGCCCTTGTCCACAGAAAGGTTTCCACGGGGCACCAGGTGAACTTCCCATAGGAATGAATGGGGTTGACTTGGTGCTTGGCTGTGGGCTGGCCTGGTGTCCAGGGAGCCACCACAGAAATGCCTTAACAGCAGTGCCAGGGATCTTCATGTGAGGCTGGGAGAAGGGCAGAGCCATGGAGGCCCCCGTGGAGCAGCAAGTGAGCTGAGCATCTGTGTGAGTGGAGAAGCCCCTGCCCCAGCACCACAAGCCCTGCCACCCTTGCTGGTGCCTGCTGCAGCTGCACCTTTGCCAGGCAGTGCCCAGTGTTGGCTTCTGTGATCAGTGTCTCCGGTTGGGCCACCATGCGTGAGGGGCCCGTCCTCAGCCACCACGGCCTGACTATGGGAGCCCTGGCATCTCTGGCCTCACCCTCTCTGACCCAATTAGACCCATTGCAGAGGGAGCAACAATCCCTGGCACGAGCCAGGGGCAGCAGCAGGTGTCAGACATCATAGCTTAGTTAGAAGCACAGAGTCATGGAGAAGTCGAATTGAAAAGGACCTTGTGATGGCACGTCTAGTTCAACCCCCTGCACCCCACCCTGCCACAGGGAACGCGGTGGGGCTGACACAACCAACATCCTGCTGGTGGAAAGGAGGTTAACAGACACCCCAGACGGAGGCCATGCCCTGGCAGCAGAGGAAGGCAACCCCCCCAGTCTGTACCAAGCTGACGGGGGTGGGGAGAAATTCCTTTCTGACGCTAAATGGAGGAACAAGACCCTCTAGCCACCAGCCTTCAGGTTCAGGTCCCAGCAGGAGCATTGGCACAGCCCAACCCAGCCCCAGCTGCTGCAGAAGATTTTTAAATCAATCAATCAATAAATAAAACAAATCCTGGCAGCTGGAGTGAAAGGAAAATCCCTTCCCAGCCCCAGGGGCAACCAGCAGAGCCCAGAAGCCTGGAAATCCCCAAAGCAGAGCACAGGCATCGCTGTACCTAGAGCATCCCCCGACCGGTGGCTGTCCCACCTCTCCTGGACACCTCCAATGCTGGAGAGTATCCCCCTTCCCCGATGTCTGCCCCACTGCCCCCCTGTTCTGACAGTGAAGATGTTTGTCCTGATCTCCAATCTAAACCTACTTCAAGCCATTGCTTCGCATCCTCCTTTCTGCAGCAAGAGAAAAGAGGTGTCTCTCTCTTCTTTATGGCAGCCCTTCAGGTATCTGAAGGTGCTGTCATGTCACCCCTCTGAAATGCCTCTTGTTGACATATAGGGAAGAGGGACAAGGTCAAAGCTTTGGAAGAGACCAGTTACACAGAAGACAGGACCAGTCCTGGGTGTGCTCCCCAGGGAAGGCTGGGAGCTGGTGCCGTGGGGCTTCAGCTCTGTGCAGACACCGTGCCCATGGGAATGGGCACAGTGGGAATCTGTGCACCTCTCAGTTTAGGAGCTGGCAGGGTTACTCAATTGCCCACTGCTTGATCACACACCCCTTGGAGGTAATGTTTTGATGTCCTTGGGTGCATCCAGCACAACTTGGACCCCAGCCCTCTGCAAGCAGGTGGACCAAGCCTGCTTGTATCCATCCACGTGGAGCAGATACCCTTAGGCTCTGGTGGCTGTGATGTAAGCAAAGGCTTGACCAGCAACACTTCTCCAAGACTCCAGACCAGGTCCCGGGGACTGAGATGGGAAAGCTGCTTCCACACAAACCAGCCTTTTAGGGGGTTTCAGGGAAAATTTAAGCACATGATTCTGGCAGAGTGCACTCAGGGGTGCCCTCCTCAGCTCCTTTGTGACTCAGGAACAGCATCCCTTGCACTGAGACTATAAGGCGGCTGGAGATGCCCAGTTGCAGGGGACCCATACAAAGGCTAAGCAGCAGGAGATGATGAACCCTGTACCACCCACAATCACATCCACCCCTTTGAGTGGAGAGAATGAGAAGAACCTGCCCTAGGGAAGCTGAGCCCCTTATCACCATCTAGCAGATCACCTGTCAGCCTTGATGCATAGGGATGCTGTGCGCTGAGGCAGCAGAGGAGAACATGGGAAAAAGCCTCATCAGACACAGAGGCAGCTAAGTCCTTAGCACAGCAGCTGGACCTGCACGGACCTGTCCTGTGAGGCCGGGGGCAGAAGGTATGGGGAGGAGTTTTTAGGTGGGAAAAGTCAAAATCTGGCAGGTGGACCCAGAGTAAAGGAAGCAAAAATAGGAAGCAAGGAAGGAAGGATGTTTAAAACAGGACCTGAATTAAGTTAGCAGTCAGACCCCTTCTGTAACTGAGGAGCAAGAGGCCAGGGTGCAAACATGAACCACCAGAAGATTTGGCAGAACAAATGCAGTCCCGGCACTTGGGAGCCAGGAGCAGGGAGGCGAGGAGGGATCTAGGCACACGTGTGTCCCACACACACATGTGCCCCCTTACTGGACCCGAGGCGGAGGCAGAGGCGGACGCAGCAGCGGAGCCAGCAGCAGGGGCAGCAACAGCTGATCCCCCGAAGGTAAGTGGGGCAAAGGGACCTGGCACAGCTGAGCCAGATCTGGAGGGGAAGCCCCCCGGATCCCTTTTAGCTGAGCCGGTAGGGAGCCATGCTCCCGAGCCACGCCGCACCATACCACGCCGCGCGAACAGTGTGTGCAAACAGGCACGCTCTGTAAGAGCGTGCTGGCGTTTGCACCGGCGTTTGCACCAGCGGGTGGGCAGGAAGGGCCAAGAGGGAAACTCCTGCAAGGGTAGGGTGAAGGCGCCACACAAAACTTGGCTTCCTAGACAACGACCCACACATCACGACGAGAGACATGCTCAGGTGGGATGGGCTTCACCTTTCCCCAAAGGTAAGCGTGTGTTCTCTTCTAGGTTGTTGGATCTCCTCCGGTGGGCTTTAAACTAGGCTTACTGGGGGACAGGGAAGATGAGGGCAGAGGAAGCCTTGAACCAAAAAACAAAGAGACACCCACAAGGACAGCCCAGCCTGGACCACCGACGAGCAGAATGAATACCCAGGTAAGCAACTGGGGCCCCAGCAGTACTGAGATTAGGGGGGCAGTGCACACATCTTCAGGAGGCCTCAAATGCCCATACACAAATGCTCGTAGTATGGGGAACAAGCAGGAGGAACTCGCCCTCCTGCTAGCTGACACCAAGCCAGACATAGTGGGGCTCACCAAAACATGGTGGGACCCAATGCACGACTGGGCGGTGAACATCAAGGGCTATAGGCTGTACAGGGGGGACAGGACAGGGAGGAAAGGTGGAGGTGTGGCCTCTACATTAAGGAGGAATACACATCCTCAACGAGTAGCACAAGGTCAGATGAGATGAGGGACACACTGAAGTGCTCTGGATCAGAATACAAGGGAGTCGGGGGGAAAGGGACTTAACGGTGGGGGTCTACTACAGACCACCCAACCAAGGGGAAGAGCTAGACCGGGATTTCTTAAGTCAGCTCACGGAGGCAGTTAGGTCAAAAGACTTGGTCATCATGGGTGACCTGAACTTTCCAGACATCTGCTGGGAGGAGCAGTCAGCCAGGTCTGACCGCTCACGTAGGTTCCTAGCTGAGATACAGGACCTCCATCTGACCCAGGAGGTGCACAGCCCCACCAGGGGAGACACCTTGTTGGACCTGGTCCTGGCCACAGGCGACGACCTGGTGAGGGGTCTGCGGGTGTTCGACCACCTGGGCGACAGCGATCATCGCCTGCTGGGATTCACCATCCAGCGCAAGGTGACAAAGGCCTGCAGCAAGGCAGCAGCCCTGGACTTCAGGAGGGCAGACTTCAATGAGGTAAGAAGAATAGTCAGGGAGGCACTGAGGTCCCGGAGGGGAGAGGAGGGGAGTTGGGTGTCCAAGAAAAGGGGGCAAGAGGGCGCAAAATCCCCCTTGGCTCACCAAAAGCATCCGGGAACGTCTCCTAGCTAAGAGGGAATGTGTACACCCGATGGCAGGGAGGGCCATCCCCAGGGAGGACTACACCGCGGGCGCTCGGGGCTGCAGGGGGGCGGTCAGGAAGGCCAAGGCAGAGATGGGACTGGGACAAGTGACCCGGATCAAGGACAAGAAGAAGTCCTTTTTTAAATACATTGGGGGCAAAAAGAAGGTACCGGTAACATGGGGCCTCTGCAAGACACTCTAGGAAATCTGGTTGTCGTACCAGATGACAAGGTTAACTTATTTAACGATTTCTTTGCCTCCATTTTCCTGAGCATGGACCAGATCAGCCCATCCACTGGGACCCCCTCAGGCTCCAGGAGAGGTGCACCCAGGCCCAGGGTCAGTAAGGATCTAGTCAGGGAACTTCTGGAGGGACTGGATGTATTGAAATCAGCAGGTTCTTATGACCTCCACCCCAGGGTGCTGAGGCAACTAGCCGAGGTCATTGCGGGACCCCTGGCATGGCTTTATGAGCGCTCGTGGTGCTCTGGTGTGGTGCCAGAGGACTGGAAAATGGCCAATGTGGTCCCCATTTTCAAAAAAGGGAGGAAGGAGGACCCAGGAAACTATAGGCCTGTTAGTCTTACTTTGATCCTGGGTAAGCTTTTTGAGAGAGTTATCCTGGCGCATGTCCGCGAGGGGCAAGTAGGGGAGGTGATGCTTAGGGGCAACCAACACGGGTTCATTCGAGGCAGGTCCTGTCAGACCAACCTGGGGCCTTCTATGACAGGTCACAAAATCCTTGGACGTAGGTGTCACGGTGGACGTAGTCTTTCTGGACTTCAGGAAAGCCTTTGACACTGTCTCTCACGCCATTCTCATTAAAAAACTAGGGGACTGTGGTGTCGACGCCTACACAGTCGGATGGGTCACTAATTGGCTGGAGGGCCGCACCCAGAGAGTGGTGGTGGACGGGGCATTTTCAACCTGGAGGGCTGTGGGGAGTGGGGGCCCCCACGGC